>NW_007729434.1:99647-100317 GCF_000696425.1 Galeopterus variegatus | reverse complement strand
CTAGGGGGCCTTAGTTTTCTCATCCGTAAAATGAAGAGTTTGGACTAAATGATGTATTAATTCCTCCCTTCCATTCATTCCAGCTCTGATTTTTAAAATTCACGTTTAAATACTAGGGAAGCTTATCCATGCTCTCTCATAATTTAGCATTTGAAAAGAAGCTTTCTTATACCACAAAGAAAATTGGAAGGTGTCCTGCATACCGAACCTTTTTTCCTACAAATGTCTGAATCTTTCATTGAATTCTTGTGCATCTCATACTATTGATAATGTGTCTGGTAGTATAGTTGACTGAGGTGCGTGGCTCAGCCGTCATGGCTCTGTGCTCTTGGAATGAGGACTTGGATCAACGAAGGTGTGAGGGAGTTGGTAAGTAGTTACTGCAGAGTATTGGATCACATGAGCACTAAATCCCTTTCTCAAACTCAGCTACTGCTTTTCTTTTCTTGTTTTCTTTTTTCTTTTTTAAAAAAAATTCGTTTATTTATTGTGATTTATTGTGTCATCAGTGAAACAAAATTTCTACAAGCACCTTCTAAGAAGGTAACATGTTCAGGAATTCTGAGTAGTTACTGTGGTCACTTTTGTGGCTGCCCCATCCCCATCCCCACGCACTCACAGCCAGGTTTTCCTATATATTTTTGCCCATTGGTGGAGGGAAAGATTTTTT
>NW_007729434.1:60103-94204 GCF_000696425.1 Galeopterus variegatus | reverse complement strand
ACAGCTTGCTGATTATGTAACATATTGAAAAACCTACCCAGAAGTTGAATTTTAAAACGATTGCTTTTCATTTGTCATGGGTGTTTCTCTACTCAAGGAAAAGTAATACACTGCAGAATTAGATCTGTGATGTTGTAAGTTTTCTATGGCTAGCAATGAAATAGAAGGTATCAAGCAGTGGGAATCATTCAGAATCTTTCTTCTCTCTGCCCCTGCCACTGAGCAGACCACTCACCACCCCACCACCACCCCCATTCTGGCTGGACCTTAGTTCACTCCCTGTGAAATCAGAGAGATCACTAAGCCCCCTCCGAGTTCTTACATTCTTTGTCTGCGAGAATACTGCCTTTATTTTCTGCCTTTGTGGTTGAAAAAAAAAATACAAAAGCTTTTCTCATATCTTTTCAACAAGGCCTAGAAAATTGACCACACTCAGGCCGGCCTGGTGGTGCACTGCTACAGTGCGCCGCTTGGGAGCGCAGTGGCGCTCCCGCCAAGGGTTTGGATCCCACATACAGACCCGTTCCCGCTCACTGGCTGAGCGAAGTGCGGGCGCAGCACCGAGGTTTGCGATCCTGTTGCCGGTCCCGGTCCGGGCGCGACACTGAGGGTTGTGATCGGTTGCCGGACACGAAAAAAGACAAAAAGGAAAAAAAAAAAAATTGACCACACTCATTCTTTCACATCCGGGGGCCATATTTTCCAAGAGCTCTGAGAGACCACTAGTAATGCAGGATCTAGAGGGACTTTTCCTGTGCTTTCTGTCATTTCAGTGACCCAGTCTGTGAAAGGAAGGGATGGATTTACAAGACTATTTTTATAATTCATTATTTATAAAATGTTTTTTAAAATAAGGTTAAAATGGTCTGAATGAGGTTCTACACATCCTAGCAAACATTACTTTNTGTATCATAAGTGTTGGAAATTTTTTGGCTTTTTAACTTTTTTATAGCAATTCTTATTATAAATTAAGTTTTTTAAAAATTAGTATTTTTATAGCAACATGGCATTATGTTAAAAATCTTTAATCGAATGATTATATGACTAATAATTCATATTTTCTCCAAGCATTTTGTGTTTTCCCCCATCGTTCTGAGGTATAATTGACAAAAGTGTATATATTTAAGGTGTACAGCGTACTTTTGTGTCTTTATGAGAAGCTTATCAGAGCGGATTGGCCCGGGCTTGCAAGTAATGACTGATAGAGACCTATAGGAGATGAGGAAGGTGGAAGTGAATGGAAATTATGTTCAATTTTAAGGACTGAGCTTTTAATAAAAAAGCGTTCTACATACATTTCCTTTTTTGGTCCCACTTAGTCATCTCATTAATAAAATCTCATAGATAAATATCCCTGGCAATATCTGGCCAGCTAGGACTTTACATACTTTTAAATGTTGAGCACTTAACCATACTGCCTGGGCATTGCAGAGTTTGCATGGTGTGGGGGGAAATAGATGTGATGTGCTAGTGCCAGGTCTGTGATAAAGAGGTTAACTTGTTTGGGTTTATTGAAAGGGTAGTTCTCATGTTATGTGTTCTTACCACAATTAAAAATAATAATAAATCCACAAAAGCATTATAGGTAATACCCTAGAGTGTTCTAGAATACCAAGAATGCACAGACAGGTAGAAATTCAGTCAGCACTAGTTAAAGATCCCTGATACTGAAAAGGGATCGGGTCAGCATTTGTCGTGTAACTATTTGCTGTTACTATTGACTCTCAATCTGAAGATGAAAATAGCTTTGTTATTAAGAATGGGATTTTGCCTCCAGCTGGGAAGAGACTACCTTGAATTGTCTTTCTCTTATTGGGGTGGAAACATGGCTAAAAGAAAACCAGCCCGCAAATGAAGAAAAATGCTCAGGGGAGTTCTTGTTAGCAGGAACTTCATAGTCTGTTTTGATTCAGTATAACTGCCTTGGGTCTAGCCTTTGTATCTTGCATCGTTGCTTTGGGAGGAAGGATTGACCAAAGCCAAATTGTTTTTGCAGTTTTTCTCTGGATTTAGGATATTTCTAAAATACAAGGAAAGAATAATAGGGACATTGAGGTACTCATGGCAATTAATAGATAAGCATATATTAAATACTTAGAAGTATAGATATTCTGCTTCAAAGGAACATTCTTTCCCTTTTGATTACATTTAATTCTATTAGTAAGTGCAGCTAAACAATATACTTTTTTCACACAAAGGACAAATGGTTTTAAAAATCTAGTGGAATGTATTTTCTGTTATCATTTAAGAGTGAGATACTAGTCCAACCCCTTTGAGAATAAACTGTCCAACACCTCTCAAGAATCTTTTAGCAGAGCAATAAACTGATGGCTAGCATTTAAAATATGATGGACTTAAAGGCTCATTACTTGTTTTCTATGCTATCATCATTTTTGACACACATTCCTGTGTCACAGCCCTATCTCATTATAGAATGGCATTGTAGAGTAAGGATGATATTAAATTTTAATGTTATTGCTATTATTACTGTTGACTGTTTTTAGCAGAAGTATGCCTGGTTCTTTAATTCTAGCTTCTGCAGGGCCAGAATACAGAAGTGTGCATAAACAGTCAAGAAAATTACTGTATACCCAGGAGACCCAGCATCACATGCTCTGCCTGTTGTGAATGATGAATCAAAATGGAAAGGTTATCATTTTCATTAGCTAGGAAAGAACAAGACCATACTTTTCTCCAAGTGTAATTACAGTGGTTCACTGGCAACATTACACTGTAGTAATTAGTCTAAAGGTGTATGTGAGGGCAGGCTTTCGCACAGACACTAGAAATATTATTTCAGATTTTAAGGTCACAGCCTTGTGTTTAACATGTTCCAGGCAGCTTAGGAAAAAAAAAACTAATTTGACTGGAGCCTAAAGAAAGACATTTGACATTTCCCAGAGTCCATGCATTCAGAAACCAGTCAGATAGGAAAATTGTATTTTATTATCTACAATGAAAGAAAAACAAAAAGCTTAGCTGCAGAAGTAGCATGTGAGAGTATTCTGTAGGATAAATAGAAATAAAATCTAAGTTTATTAGGATCATGATGCAAATGATTATAAGAACTTTAGATACACATGTTTTAATCTTCATTCTTTTTCTAAGGCAAAAAACGGGCAGAAAAAATCAGTGTTAGTGTTAGAAATTCTTCTGAGGAAGCAAAATAATTTCTTTACCACCTTATAGCTGTTTTCAAGAAATAAATGTTTATCTTACACAGGTTTTAGACAGATAAATAGATAGATAGAGAGATCTCTCCTTTGATTTTTTTCCAGTACTCTAGACATTATATTGAAATATTGAAATCTTTTTTTTTTTTTTGACCAGTAAGGGGATTGCAACCTTTAGCACGGTGTTGTCTGCACCACGCTCAGCCAGCGAGTGCACTGGCCATCCCTATATAGGATCCGAACCCGCAGCCTCAACGTTACTAGCACCGCACTCTCCCGAGTGAGCCCTGGGGCCGGCCTGAAATATTGAAATCTTTCTAACTCAACACTTCAGAATAGAAATTGGATTGACATTATTTTCCAATGCCACATTTCAGGTTTTCTGTTTAAGTAAAGCAAAAGTGAGAAGATTTTTTAAAAAGTAGTAAAAAGAAAAGTAAATTTTACACAAAGTTTATATTTAAAGCCATATGTGAATTTAAGAGAAACCTTTTCTGTTTTTATAGTCTGAAGAGTCCTTATACAAGTAACACTTCTTACTGTATTGAAGGTATTAGCCCAAATACCCTAATGTTTTTGTTTGATTTGGGTAATGTCTCCCTTTCTTCAAAGAATTCTTTTTAGTTTTTTCTTTAAATCCTTATATAGACTTGTAGTGTATTGTTTGTTCCGGGACAAATGAGGAAATAAGAGTGTACTTGAATGAGCAGTCATTCAGCAACCAAATTCTGTTGGAAACCACTGCGATAGATAGAGAGATCTCTCCTTTGATTTTTTTCCAGTACTCTAGACATTATATTGAAATATTGAAATCTTTTTTTTTTGACCAGTAAGGGGATTGCAACCTTTAGCACGGTGTTGTCTGCACCACGCTCAGCCAGCGAGTGCACTGGCCATCCCTATATAGGATCCGAACCCGCAGCCTCAACGTTACTAGCACCGCACTCTCCCGAGTGAGCCCTGGGGCCGGCCTGAAATATTGAAATCTTTCTAACTCAACACTTCAGAATAGAAATTGGATTGACATTATTTTCCAATGCCACATTTCAGGTTTTCTGTTTATGTAAAGCAAAAGTGAGAAGATTTTTTAAAAAGTAGTAAAAAGAAAAGTAAATTTTACACAAAGTTTATATTTAAAGCCATATGTGAATTAAGAGAAACCTTTTCTGTTTTTATAGTCTGAAGAGTCCTTATACAAGTAACAGTTCTTACTGTATTGAAGGTATTAGCCCAAATACCCTAATGTTTTTGTTTGATTTGGGTAATGTCTCCCTTTCTTCAAAGAATTCTTTTTAGTTTTTTCTTTAAACCCTTATATAGACTTGTAGTGTATTGTTTGTTCCGGGACAAATGAGGAAATAAGAGTGTACTTGAATGAGCATTCATTCAGCAACCAAATTCTGTTGGAAACCACTGCTTTTTTAATGCAAGAGTGTGTTTCACGTGTGTTCTCTGGCCATATGGTTAGAACTGATGTTTCTCACAACTTCAGGCATTTGGGGAATTTTAAGCATGGATGTGACACAAATGACAGAGAGAGAGAGAGATCTTCAAGTTAGAGTACATAATTTTCTTCATCTGATTCCCATGAAACTTTGTGGGCACACCAGTCCCTGACCTACAGATTTACCCTGAACAATGACTTAGAGCTTTGGAACTAAAAGGTTCTTTAAATATTATAATCCACCTCCTCTTCAGTCCCACTATCCTCTCCCCATCTCCATCCCACTTCTGCCAACCTCCCATTTTTTAGATGAGGAAAGTGAAGCCCCAAAACATAGTCAAGTTTCTTTCATTTTAAAAATAATCTACCCAGCCGCTGCGTCCCCCTGCCCTACCGTCCAGTCCAAGCATGTGGTATTTGATGTGTTTGGATAACCCTTTACGGAGTCCTCTCCCTTGGGTTCCGCTAGAACCACGTGCTGATGTTTTTGACCCCTCCTTCTCCGTGTAGATCACTTTCCCCTTTCTTCCTGTCCTTGAATGTCACTGTTCTCCTGAAGCTGCCTGCTAGACCATTCTTTGGATTTACAATTCCAGTTGCGTCTTCATCATGTCTGCTGAACAGCCATATTGTGTTGCCAGTCACAAATTTTTTATGAAAACTGTGATTTGCAACCTCTTCCATACTTGCAGGGTTTTGTTTGTTCGTTTTTCAAAGTGCTGTAACCTTGCGTTCCTGTCAGTGGTTCTGGCTGTTAGGCTGGGTTCTGTCAGTGAGGGTGAGGTAGCCATAGAAGTCGGCTTCTCAGCAGAATGTCAAATGAGCATAGATGTAGCATGATATTGGACGAGATGAAATGCACTGTCTGTCATTCTCTGTAAGACAAACTCTGATCCCTTCTAGTGGACTATCTCTGCCATTAGCATACTAGGCAGCTGGGTTGGTGTGGTGCTAGTGGACCAAGGATATCTGTAGTCTTTTCCTTTTTCTCCAGATGCCCTGCTTTTTTCCCTGGGACCAGGACTTCCTTATTCTGATAGTGGAGGCACTCTTAGGATATGGCAAATCAGGATGCCTACCCTAAATCTTGTTATATGAGGGTCTTTACCCACACTGGGTTATCATGGAGGGTTGGGGAGATAACTGCTGGAAAGTGTAGGGGAGATGGCTCATTTAATGGAGAGATGAGGTTGATATACATTTGCTTAGCCCATAAGTTCATTGTCGCCAAAGCTAAGTTGCCTCTTTCAGACTTCCATCTGAACTCCCCCTTCCTTAACTTTTTTGTTGACTTTGAGATTATTTGAAATAGATGATTCTTTTAAAGGTTGTATTTTATATTCACTTCAATGCAACTTCATTCATAAAAATGTTGAGGAAAGCTTTTATTGTTTTGTGTATATATAACAAATACGTATTTTTTTTTTTTAGGGGGGTGAGGATGGATTGCAGCAGCTTTTGATTAAAGCCCTAGCCTTTTTATGCTCATTTTTGCTCAGTATCCTCTAGGGAATATTAAGGGCCTCACCAAGGAGACAAGGTCCATATGCTGAGGGCAGAAATAGGGTGACCCCGAAGGTGTTTGTTACCATAAATTATTGTACATAGCAGTCCTCCTGAGTCTCTCTGGCAAATAATAGTTCAAAACTCACCTGCAAATAGTTCTCTGATGACTGATCAAAAGCCCAGCTCTTTACTGTATAAACATAGCAAGTCTTTCTAACTCTGCATATATATTACTGTCATCATTATTATCTCCAGATGAAATAGAACAGCCCAAAATGATGACTAGGCTGTCTACACTGATTTTAGTAAGAGGAAAGAAGCAGCATACATTTTTAGTGGCTCTATAATTTCATATTGTTGTTAGATTAATTTCCTGAAAACTTAATGTTAGATGAAGTATAATTGAAGATTTCCTTAAGAACCATTGACAGATACTTATCCTAAGTTATAAGCAACTCACACTGTGAAATGTGTGCAAACATTCTAAGTTTTCTTCCAGAAGAATGTACTTCATTGAAACCCAATCTTCACCAGTCTTTTTGATAAACACAGCCACTGAAGCTCAAAGTAGAAGTTGGGGGAACTTCCTTTTTTGCTACTTGTTTTTTTTTTTTTAAAGAAATTAATGTTGCCAGAACTTTCATTGTTTTTCAGGGAGTGAAATAAATCTTTGATAAGGATCATCTCAGAGACCTTACAACCTTTGGCTAAGGGGACTGACTACATTTTGAATGGGATAATACACTAGATAGTAAATTATGGTGTATTTAGGTATTGGCATTGTATGATGGAAAGGGGAATTTGATTTTTTTTTTAATTATTATGTGGTCTATTTAGTGCAGCTGTGTTTATGTTTCATAAATGGTAACTGCCTGAACATGGTGACAAGTCCCTACAAATGAGAATAGGAATTTTAAAAAATCATCTTGCCAACTTGCTTCAATTTGGATGGTTGTATTTATCAACTAGCAATGGCAAAAATAATTTCAGGCACAATCATTCAATACAGTTTGTTTGCTACCTCAGACATTTTGACAACTTGTAAGAAAAGTAATTGATACTTTAAATGCTGCATTTCACAGTGGAATAAATTTGGAAATGGTAGAATTTTTTTTAAGAATAATCACATTTCTTTAACCATTGTTTTGGCTGATTTAACTTCTTAGTTATTAAAAATGTGTGCTAGGATCTTAAATGTAGATCAGTCTTGTAGAAAATGAACAGTCCCATGTTTTTGCTTTCTCATTAAAAATAAATAAGTAAATGAACATGTGTCCATGGCTGTAGCAAAGAGACAGTTGCTTATGACAGAAAAAAATGTATACAAATGAATAGCTGTGTGAATTAGACAGTAATTTCAGAATTGTATATGACATATGAAATGCTGAGGGGCAGAGGCCTAATGATTAGTTTCTAGAGGCATTTTCTTTATTTACATCCCTCATAACTCAAATTAATGTTTATTCCTATTCTCTCATATTGCCAAAATATTTTCATGAATTTGGATTAGAAGCAGCATGTTCTGGCTTGTTGTGCAACTTTGTTTCATGAAGCAGTGATATTTAGAAGATTTTTGTATGTCTTAGAAGCTTTAATTATCTTATGTTGAGAGAGGAAATAAGATCAAGTTGTCAGAGTTATGTAAGAAAATAAGAGTTCATACTCTGCTAATTTTATATTACCACATAGTTAATGTCTTTCAAGAAATTTGATCACTAATTTGAACAATGTCGGCTACTAAGTAACTAGCAATCTACAGTCTCATTAAATTCAAGAGAGCACTACTGAGTCCAGAATTATTTGGGCTGGCCTTTATTTTTGAATTCTCAGAGTGTTTGCCCTTATCTTTCCTTTTTTTCCCTCTCGCCTTCTCTCCACAGACTGGTGAAAGACAACAAGTGTTAGTAACAGAAGAATCCTTTGATTCCAAGTTTTATGTTGCACACAATCGATTCTATGAGCAGGTAAGAGGCACTTCAGTATTCTTGAGTTTTCTCCAAAACGAGAAAGAGTTCTGAAAGCTTCAGGCAAAAGGGATTTAAAAGGAGAGAGGGTTGAATCTTGTTGCAACAAGACTATTTTATAGCATCAAGCCGGCCAGGCTAAAAAGGGGCTTATCTTTGTGGCTTATTCTACAATACATTCTATTTGAAGGAATAAGTGTGTTTAGTGTGTTTTAGTCCACATTAATCTTTAACAAGACCAGCCTTAGGCTTTTGGGAGTTTGGAACTAGGCAGTTAGGAAGGCCAAAATTCCTACCTCCTAGCAAAGTAGGTGTGGCAGGGAGGCCTGCTCAGAGGACAGGAAGGATGTCTGCATGGGTGACATAAGCATGGAAGGGCAGGGATTTCCTCTCACCGTCACATCAGTCAGATAGTTTTTTTGTTCAGTTGGTCGGTTGGTTTTTCAGTTTTATTTACTTTTAGTATTTGTTTTTTTTAACTTCTACCTTGATAAAGAGTGCTGGGAGCAGAAGAAAAACAGGCTATTCCTTGAGCTCTGTTCAAATTGTGTGAACAACTATAGAAACCAGTGTGAGAATCAAACCAACTTCACTTTGTGAGTCATGGAGGCCATCCCTACGGGCTCACCATTCACTAGCCTTCCTTCCCAGCCTATCTAAGGAGCCCAACTTCTGTTTCAGCATTTGAGATTCCACTTCTGTAGATGGGAAAGCAATTCAAAAGTGACTGAAGAAAACAGAGTGCCTCCTTCAGGGGCATGGACCTTGACAAGGGCCAAGGAGGAAATTGGATACACCCTCTTAGGTGGGAGACTCCTGGGGGTATAGGGATTTTCATGGTCATTCTGGATTATATTGACATTTTTAAAAAATCAAGTGAGTTTTCCTACTTTTCTGTTCCTTTCTCACTAGATGAGAAGTGAAAACTTTTTCTGTGGGTCACGGCTATACTTAGAGCTTGGGAAGACCCTTAAGGCTAGTGTGGGCAAGCTCGATAAGGGATGGGCAAGGGAATCAGGAAACCAATAGCTGAAGAGGCGACCAGTGTTGATGTTTCACATGGAATAACCTCAAAAGGCAGTGGGTGTTCAGGAAACATGGGGGGAGCTTTTCAAAGCCCAGACTGAACATGCTCTATTCTACTCTACTGAGACTACAGCTGAGGAAGGATTCACAACACTCCATGTTTGAACTGAGTCTCTTCTCTGTTTCCCATCTTGTTAATAGACTCCAGAGAGCCATTTTTCTATTCAGGCCAACCTTCTGCTCGGCCCTGGGGAGGACTGGATTTGGGTTGTCTCTTTCCTCTCCTTTCTCCTGCCATCTGGTTTTTGCCTCAGCAGGGAACTTTTTCCCCTTCATTTTAAAGGCAGTGGCATGCCTCATTAGCTGTTTCCTCCAATTTAAAGCAGCCGGGCCTTTTCCAATTATTAAAAACCGAAGGAGGAAAAAACACAGCCCTTCATTCAGATCAAGGCATCAGATCAAGGAAGGTTATTTTCCCCTAGAATAGTACCAAATCTCCCAGGGATATAGTTTGCTCTAGAGATTTTCTTATTTTATGGAACTTGATTTAAAAGGGCTTTCATATCCTGATACTAAAGCTCTTTTAGTTGTTTTGCTTACCATGAGTAATTCACCACCCAGGTGACCCTTTTCCTATACTTTGATGAGCATTGTACTAAGTGGTCATAAAAATCAAACCCAGAAAGACCAAGATAAAATTTTGCCTCTCAGAGAAATTGGCTGTGGAACTTCTGGTTCTCATGTAACAACTAAGCACATCAAAGATTTCATAGGAATTATTATTGTAAATAAGATGATGAGTTCCAGAGGTAAAGATTATAACTAGATATCAGAGTATTGATGGATTAGAATTGGTCTTTTTATTTTGGATTCCAACTTGAAAAGATTGGCAAGTAGCTCCAGTACTAAAATAGAAGTGTAGGGGCCGGCCCGGTGGCGCACTGCTACAGTGCGCCGCTTGGGAGCACGGCGGCGCTCCCGCCGAGGGTTCGGATCCCACATACAGACCGACCGCTCACTGGCTGAGCGAGGTGCGGGCGCAACACCGAGGGTTGCGATCCCGTTGCCGGTCCCGGTCCGGTACGGGCACGACACTGAGGGTTGCGATCCGTTGCCGGTCACGAAAAAAGACAAAAAGGAAAAAATAAATAAATAAATAAAATAAAATAAAATAGAAGTGTAAGGGAGACCTGATGCATGCAAACTACCTGTAAGTCCCAAAGGAGCAAAACATTTGCTCTAGGCAAACAAGTACTTTTATCAGTAATCTCTAGTGGAAGGAGACCATCTGACAGCTTCCTGTGAACTAGCCAAAGCATCCTTTAGAGTAGCTGGTTCTATATGGAGGTGGGCTCCCAGGACACATGCTTTTTCTAACACAGCAAAAGAAATGAATGGCAGCTGTTAGTTGGGGTGAGGGGTGGGGGGACAGTCATTTAGCTCCAAATGCCAATGTTTTGAGTGATTGAAAAGGTTGCTTTTAAACATTCATCCTTCTCTGAACCATGCGCACATGCATGCACACACACATCCTCATATACACACAAACATGCAGGCCTCTGTTTGAAGTGCCTACTCAAGCCATTACTCTGACAGCTAACTTGGAAGGAATTAAAAGTATAAGGCTTTCATCAGTATTGTCTCAGTTTTCTTCATTGCATGAGACAACCAAGAGCAGAATATCAAAGGCCTGTCCAAAAGTGCTGGCTGATTGCTGGGGGGTTTCCCAGGTCTGCCTTCCACATGCCTCAGGACAGCAGGCGTCCTGCAATAGAAGAGCACTCTCTATAGTCTGGGAGCTCCTCCCAGAAATGCCTTCCCTTCCAAAGGATCCCCAGATCCTTGAGCAGTTGGAAGATAGCGCCCACTTTGGATGGGATCCTAGAATAGAAAAAGGTCACTAGGAGACAACTGAGAAAATCTGAATAACGTATGGACTTTGGTTAATAGTAGTATATCAATTTTGGTCATTAATTGTGTAAATATATTATACTAATGTAAGATGTAATGTAATGAGAGGGGAAACTTGGTGTGGGGTATACAGGAACACTCTGTACTGCCTTTGCAATAACTCTATAAATTCTTTGCAATAATCTTATAAATCTAAAACTGTTCTAAAATAAAAAGGTTGTTTTTAAATAAGACTTCTCAATTTTTTTTAAGGTTTTAGTGCCAAAGAACACCTCATTCATGGGGAAAATGGTTGAAGTGGACATTTATGAATCAGGAAAATATTTTATGAAAGGGCAGCCAGTATCAGATGCCAAAGTATACACGCCATCCATCAGCAAACCTTTAGCAAAGGGAGAAGTCTCAGGTTTAACAAAGGTAAGTAAAAGATGCTTTCCTCTCTAGCCTGCTAGTAACACAGCAGTTGTGGAAGCACAGTGATTCCAGACCACATTTCTGTTATCGTTTATAGTTCCCTTTTTGTGTATGCATGAGGCTTTAATCCTTTCTGGCAGATTGAAATCTGAATTAGAAAGGTGCGTTTTTGCTGATGCCTATAGCTTTGCTTCTCTGCCTGTAAAGGGAATAAGCTGTTTCTGTTTCCAGGCTAGAAGCAGAGGATAAAAGCTGTTATTTGCAGGTGAAAGATTTAACGGCGAAGATGATCTGATCCCTATGCTTCTGTATCAGTAGATCCTGAGTGGAAGGGGATAAGGAAAGGAACGTTTTCTTGCCTTATGATGCTGTTTATAGCATAGTAAAAACCTGCATTTGCACAGGCACTAAACCATGTCATATGTGTGGTTATGGTGCCTTTCTATAAGGTGTTAGCTGGATATCTACTTTAGTCATGTGGAGTGAAAATTAACCTTATTTTTTTTCTTTCTATAAAAAAGTAACCTGACCCCCATTTTATACCTTGGTAAATATGGCTGTTTGCCAAGCTTCCTCTTACATTTCATTGAGCTACAGTTGTAAAAGCTGATGGAGTGTGAAATGAAAATGTGTATCACATTTCTAAGCGTCATTTGATGTCCTTTCTCCAACACAATTGTTAAGTGCTCCAAAAAACGTACATAGCAGTGGCAACCTATGGAAAGACAACTGATATTTATCTGGCCATATGATTCCAAAACTGTTTTAATCTATCTATCTTTCCCCTCAAAATAAATTGCAAGGGCATGTTAATTGAAATAAAGGAAGTATATAGCTTTACTTTGGGAATAGCGACAGCGTACTATTATCTACATTCTCATGACTGTGGTTCTGGACTGTAGTATCCAACAGGAGTGACACCTCTCATGAGCTTGACAAGTGCAT
Source organism: Galeopterus variegatus (assembly GCF_000696425.1). Lineage (NCBI taxonomy): Eukaryota > Metazoa > Chordata > Mammalia > Dermoptera > Cynocephalidae > Galeopterus > Galeopterus variegatus. The sequence continues at coordinate 81,821 of NW_007729434.1, read as the reverse complement.
GTAAAGGATCTGGGTGCACACCATCTGACCCATAATGGAATGTTGTAGACTAGCTTTTGTCAAAACCCTGCCAAATGTGTCATCCTGCTCAGCCAGGAGAGAACGCTAAAACTTGATAAGCATAATCATTCATTTTTGCTATCGTTTTTATTTTTAAAAAATCCATACTGAGGAGTTGGGATAGATGGCCTGGAAGGAACAGTGTAATCTAGCTTTTAAATTATATTGCTAAAATAAGTCATGAACCAAGTCAGGAAAAATCAGATTCTGGTCTCAAGTTTTGTTGTTGTTCTCGTTTTAAAAAAAAATACATGTCAATTTTCACATTATTTTAACTTTATTGTGATCTGTTTGATGCAGTAGTATCTGAAAGAACTGTTATGATTTACTTAAGACATTATTTGAGCCTGAAAGGAAAGTGCTACATAACTTTTTGTATTTGGATAATGCTTCTATTAATCATTATTTAGAGATCTGTCCTTTAAATATGGCTAGGTATGGGGAGAGTCTCTTAACACAACTGACATATCTAGTTCCTCATTTATATAATTACCATGTTGATAATTTCTAGTAAAATTATGAAGTACTTTTTTTTAAAAAAAATTGTCAACTGTGAAATAATTGTATGATATTTGCCATTTGTATTTGAAAAGAAAAAGAAAAATATATATTGCTAAAGATTTGGCTTTTGATATGTTAATTAATACTTTAGAAATTTTTTAAGGAAGTTGGCTTTTTTTTTTTATATTTTTCTACATAGTGTTTTACAAGAGTGATTTTTTTTTTTTTTTTTTTTTTTTTTTTTTTTTGCCTGCTGGCTGGTAAAGGGATCCAAACCCTTGACATTGGTGTTATAACACTGTGCTCTAACCAACCAAGCTAACAGGCCAGCCCGAAGGTTGATTTTCAAATTGCTGCAGTGAAAAGGATTTCACAACAAATGGCAGCAGTGAGCAAAATATTGTTTCAAAGACCCTGCCTGAGTTAATCCCTCCTATATGCCTCGTGAAAAGGGTAGTATCCTAAAACATCGTTAATAATACAACAGTAAGGAAAAGTGGTGTCCTTCCATTAATACTTTTACTGTAATGTTACACTTTCTAAAAGGGCAGCCCCATTTAAATTTTGTGAGGCAGGCTTTTCTACTCTCCCCTCCCTTCTTCTAGCCTAGAAGTGGTGTCATCAGTTCTAACGCCAGCCCGACTCTGAGCCAGCATGGCCCCCCAAAAATAGTGAGATGAGAAAGAAGGTCAGTTGGCCGCTGATACACCTGGGCCTCTAGAAACAGAGTCTTACAGCATGCACGAGGCCAAGGGTTAGGAATACTGATTTGAGCATTGACCTTAAGGGAAACATCAGGCAAGTCTTTTACCACCATTTGCAACTTCCTATCTATTAATGAATGCTACTTTTAATCTTCATTATTATCAGTCAGTTTTTAAAGATATACCAAACTTGTTGGGGTCAAAAGGCTTCTTTTAATGAATTTATACAAGTACTACACAAGTTTTTGCTGACAATATGAACCAAAACAAATGACATATATATCAAATGACATATATCAAACCTAATAAGACATATTTTTAAATAAATTTAATTAATTTCAGAAAAGGGCTGTGTAATATTTATGCAGTGGAAGGCATCCTAGAACTCAAAGGGATAAGTATAAATCAAAGAAAGCATAGATCATGAACTTTTCTGTGGAAGGTGTCAGGGGACTTTTGTTCTCAGGATAGAAGAAGTGATGGGGAAGCAGGGAACACACAAGATTTTGTAGATGTTCTAGGACAGTAATTCTCAAAGGTTGTTCCCTATCCCCTCAGCAGCTGCATAATCTGGGAACTTCTGGAAAATGTAAGTTCTTGAGCCCACCCCAGGCCTCCTGAATCAGAAACTTCGTGAGTGGGATTCTGTGATTGTTTTATTTTGTTTTGTTTTTAATTGAAATATAATTATACATATTTGTGGAGTACAGAGAAAGAAAGCAATTGTTTTTGAACAAGCTCACTGGTGATTCTGATACACACTCTTCTAGGAAAGAATCATCAACTGGGAGGAGTGTGTGGTATTTATAGAAGCAGTTTTAATGTTTTAATATAATAATACCAAACTTTTCCAGTACCAACTTCAGAAACTAGAGTTGAATCTCCTTAGATGGTGGAGATTGTCCTCCATGAAAGTATTAATAATAATTCAGAAGACGAATGATATGAAAATGATGGCGGGGATGGACAAAAGTTGTGTGTGTGTGTGCGTGTGTGTGTCCAGTAGAATAGGAAATTTGAGAAAAACACAGTTTTAAGATGTTAAGAACATTGATATTTTTACCATGATCTCGTGTGCAACCTGCTTTTGTGGTAACATGTTTATCATGATGATCTTTCTATACAACTGAGATTTCCTTTGAAAATTGCTCTGCTGTTCAATCATTCCATCTGAAAATCAATGGGTAGACAGGATCTAGTGTCACCTGTGCCAAATCCATGACCATTCAGTGGTATGAAAGGTTATCTGAGAGCCATCATCAAAGACTGGGGTCAGTGATTTTTTTTGTTGTTTTAACTCTATTTTGAAAATCTATTTGTGGAAATTTTCAAACACATACAAAAGTAGAGAGAGTAGTATAATAATCCCACCTTTAACAGTTGTCAACTCATAGACAATCTTATGTCATCTGTGCTCTTATCTATCTGTATTCCCTCCACTGTGCTTATTTTATTTCGTCTACAAATATATCAGTAAATATCTCTAAGAGTTGAAGAGTCCTTTTAAAAACATAGTCACAATACATTATCAAATCTAAATTGCCATTGGCTAAATACTTCATACCTACTGCTATAACCCAAAGTCAATATTTATGGAGCTTATTGTGGACCAAGTCCTGTGCTAAATTCTTACATGCATTCATTTATATCACTCTTGTACTCCATGAGAAAGGAATTATTAGCCCCGTTTCACAGATAAGGAATGTGAGCATCAGTAACTCAATAAATAGCTTATCCAGAGTCAAAAGATTAGAAGATGGGAGACACAGGACAGGATTTATATCCAGGCCTTACCAACTTTTAAGCCCATATTTTGGTTTCTATTTTTTAATTGTGTTAAAATATATCTATATAAAACATAAATTTTACCATCTTAACCATTTTTAAATGTATAGTTCGGTAGTGTTAAGTACATTCACATTGCTGTACAACCAACCTCCAGAACTTTTTTCATCTTGCAAAACCAAAACTCTGTACTCAGTAAATAACAATTCCCCATTTCCTCCTGCCCCAGCCTCTGCTAACTTCTAACCTAATTTCTGTCTCTATGAATTTGACTACTATGGGTACCTCATATAAGTGGAATCATAAAGTGTTTGTCTTTTTGTGACTTGCTTATTTTACTTAGTGTAATGTCATCAAGGTTCATCTATGTTGCAGCAAGTGTCAGAATACTCCTCCTTTTGAAGGCTGAATAATATTCCATTGTATGGCTATTCCACTCTGTTTATCCATTCATCCATCGATGGACATTTGGATTGTTTCTACCTTTTCGGTAATGTGACTAATGCTTGCTTTGAACATGAGTGCTCATATTTCTCTTCAAGTCTCTGCTTTCAGTTCTTTTGGGTATTTACCCAGAAGAGGGATTGCTGGGTCATACGACATTTTTAATTTTTTGAGGAATTGCTGTACTGTCTTCCACAGCAGTTGTGCCACTTTATATTTCTACCAACAGCGCCCAAGGGTTCCAGATTCTTCACATCCTCACCTGCACTTATTCTCCATTTTTTTTTTTTTTTTTTCATAGTAGCCATCCTAATGGGTGTGGGCCAAGCTTGTGTTTTAAAGCCCAGTTCCATCCTGCCTTTCCCTTTTCAATTTCAGGAGTCTTATTTGATAACCTCTGGACAGTAGAAGTTATCCACCAGAGTAAATTCACACTGGATACAAAACATAAAAAAGGGGGCGGGGGACAATATGATGAGAAAATGGGCAATATGAATCATCTGTGTGTGTGCAGTTAAAAATGGTATTAAAGTTATAAGTCTGCCTTAGGAAGACAAGAGAATATGAACACTACTTCTGTGTGTCTTAATAAAGCCTAACTAGTTTCTACTGATGTTCTTTTTCCTTGTATGGCCCATGTTATAACAAATCACTTGAATCTTATTTCTAAGATCGATACTTAAGAAGTCAGAGCTATTCTGTGCCTGGTAGAAGATAGAAAAGAAGGACATTTTCTCTTCTCATTTTAAACTTATAGATAGTTCTGTTAGAAAGCTTTTCTCTTTTTTGAGTTCTTAAAAAATAATGAAGAATCACCTTAGAGAAAGAAGAGGTGGGCCAGCTTTGTGAAAAGAGCTCAGGATTTGTGCAGTCTGTCCAGTTTGGGTTCAAATTCCCATGCCAGTTCCTGTGATGACCTATAGCCGTACAGCTCAATTTCTTGAATCACAACGTTTTCATTTGTAAAACTGAGATAATAACTGATTTTCAGAGGATTAAATTAGATAATGTGGACAAAGTACCTAATGCGTAGTAGGTATAGTAAACGTTTGATGAAAGGATCCAGTAAGTATAACTTTAAATAGCAGTGATTTACTGGCTTTTATTTTGATTTAAAAAAAATTTTTTTTTTAAGTACTTTGCTTTCCTTGGTTTTCACTGCACAGTATAGTATTCCAATTAAGAACATAGATTCTGGATTCTGATTACCCGGGTTTGAATCCTTGTTCCACCACTTACAAAAAACATGACCTTGGGCAAGTTATTCAATCTCTGTCCACCTCAGTTCTGTCCTCTATAAATTGGGTATTAGTAGTACCTACTTCTTAGGATATACATGGAAATGGTTTAGCAATCAATAAATGTTGGCTCCTACTATTATTATTATTATTAATTTGTGGTACATGGTAAGGCATTATTTCAATCAATGAAAGTAAAACTGCACAGTACTTTATCATTTTAAATGTATTCATCAGTCATCAGTTTCTTTCAAAATGGCAGATGAAACCTCAGCTTACGAGGTTCCTCTACATGAGAATGACAGATTAACAGAAAGCGGTTCCAGTAGCCCCATAGCATTGACTGTTCTTGCTGACAGACATTCCTTCCTCTTATTCTTTATATCCCTTTTTGAAGGAGAACATTTTGGAATAGAAACCTGGACCTACTGTTCTGTTTTTCACAAGTGAAGGAAAGGCTGCCCCAGGGTGCCTGGCTGCCACCTGTTTCTCATCCACTGTGACTTTGATCCTAATAATGGATTCACTGGAGCAGTTAGATAGCTCAGCACCAACACAGCCGACTGCTTGGAAAGGAAGTCAGAGTTTTAAAGGGTGGCCTGGTTTGCCTTGTTACCAAACAAGGGGCCAGCAGGATATTCAGGTGGACTGAATTTTATGTACAAACTATACTGTATTTTCAGAGCTTTGACCCCCAGAAAAACACCATTAAAATGCTTTCCTCTCCATCTAACATTTATTTCCAAAACCACTGAAGTGAAAGGGTCTATTAGTTCAGGGCCAGATTTGAAAGCACATGAAAACTGCATTCGTGAGGTTAAGAAATGGCTTAATAATTAAGTTAAAACAGTTGAAAGTGGATCTAATTTCAAACAGATCAGCTAACCATGCTAGAAGCAAATGAGGGTGTGTTTCTTCCTTGTTTTTCTTCAACCCCCAATTTATTGGCTCCAATCCCAAGCAAGTTTTTTCAGTTCCTTCTTTTTTCTTTTTAAACTTTATGTAAGATTGAATTCTTTATTGCCCATATGTTAAGTTGGTGTCACAAACAATTAAAACCACAGTACACTTAATATTTCATGCATTCCTTTCTTTCATGTTGCATCTTATTAGTTTCTTTTGCAGACTGGTTCGGACATATTTGAGTTGCACAGTCTAGATCCATAGCTTTTATCTATGCTGCTGAGCCATATTTTATTGGACACTGCAGCTGAACTAGTATGATTATGTCAGCTCAAAATGTGTTTAGTATGTTTACAGTACCTTTCGTGTCCCAATTTGAGTACCATCCAAAGTATCACCAAAGTGAGCTGATGCTAAACAATTAGCTTTCATTTCTCTTGCATCGCTAATTGTGCAATCACTGATGATAATTTTCCTCCTCCTGAGGGCTGTAGCTGGGGCATAGTGAGGGGAACTGCATGCATCAAGGAACTAATTGTGCCTTGATAATAATAATAGCTGCCATTTAGTGAGCCTCTACTGTGTCTTGGTATTGAGGCTTTTTACTTGTATTACCTCAATTTATTATTCTAGCCTGGGCTAGGGCAGCTCTAACACAATTAAGTGTTCTCTACACTTCTGTGCACACTCACAGAGAGGCATCAGAGGGTGAGGATGGGCAGGCATTTTCCCTACCTCTTTGCCCACCTTGGAGATAGGAGACAGAAAGAGTGGTGAGCTTGGGACACAGTCACAGGCAGACCCCAAGAGCAAGGAAGGCTGAGGGCAGCAGAAGAGAATCAGGGCCCCTGAGCCTGAATTACATGTTCAACATGCAAGTAACACCTGGCTTCTTATGACATGTTTCAGCATTTATGAACATAATGTTATGTAGGCACTAGAGTAAATATTGGAGATGGAAATAATGATTGCGGCCTTGGCCTTTGGGGAAATTTTGGTCTGACTGTTCTTCCAGTGATACTGCTATTCTATTGTGACCCTTGTGGACAGGGATTGGGGCGAGGGTAGGTACACTAGCTACCCTGGGTGACATAATAGCCTAAAGGTACTTTGAATAGGAATTTATACAGATTTAATACCAACAAAAATGTCCTGTGGTAAGCTATCATGAGGGTATTAAATGGAGTTCAATGGGGAGGAAAAACAGCTGTAAAAAATATGAAAGTCATTTAAAAAAATACAAGCGTACCTCAAAGTTCATTGAAAAGTGGGATTAAAAGATAATACGAATCTTTTGCTGATATTTTGAAGACTCCTCATACAATATTTATAAAATGTAATGTTTTGGCATGAAACTATTAAGGACAAAATATTCTCAAATCATTTGTTAAACTTTTTTTTTTTTTCCTTTTTGTCTTTTTTCGTGACCGGCAACGGATCGCAACCCTCAGTGTCGCGCCCGTACCGGACCGGGACCGGCTACGGGATCGCAACCCTCGGTGTTGCTCCCGCACCTCGCTCAGCCAGTGAGCGGCCGGTCTGTATGTGGGATCCAAACCCTCGGCGGGAGCGCCACCGCGCTTCCCAAGCGGCGCACTGTAGCAGTGCACCACCAGGCCGGCCCCATTTGTTAAACTTCTAAGGTAATGTTTCCTACTTAACCCGAATAAAATTGCATATTTACACAGATAGTGTGCCTCTTCTAGGAAAAGAGAAGTAAGCAAGCAATATTAAAAAGTGGCTCTTAGGTAAATATTTGAATTAAAATTTCCATTGGATATTTTCTAAGAAGCATATGAATTTGAATTTCCAAAAGCAAACCTCTGTCAAAAACTGCTGTACAGCTAGTTCTAAATATTTATCATTGCTCAAACTGTACCACATCATATAGTTTGGAGGGCTAGCTGGGGAAAACAAAGCTATGAAGTCCCTCTGCAACAGCAGTCTGTTAGAAAGGATGAATGGGTTGCTGTAAGTGCCAGTGAATTTGCTGAGTCCATTCCAAGTGCTTCTCTAAGGACCAGAGGCTGCCTCTGTAATGACAGTCTCACAGAAGCACGAGGCAAGCCAGCCGTCAATTGTATTTCAGTCTTCCCTTACTGCCTAAAATTTGCTGAGAATAGTTTCTTTGAAAATATGCCCTTTAGACCTACATACTAATCCAAATAAATTTCACAGTGTTCCTCTCCTTTGCTATTAAATATTGCTATTAAAAATATTGGTATGATATATCAAGCTGAAAATGTGGACACGTGGACATGCTTTATTGGGGAAATTCTTTGTTTCTATGCTGTGCACAAGTGGAGTGATTCCTTAATAAATATGTGAAACCTTTTGTTTGAAAAAAAAATACTGGTATGAAAGTCTGAAACATTCCTCTATTCCTTTGGGGGACTAGAGCCCTCACCCCCAACCATTTGCCATTTGGGGACTATTGGAGAATGTTAAGATTTGCATGGATCAGTTCAGATATACGATTGAGCTTGTAAAGTGCTCATAATTTTTTAAAACTGGTCATTCAAAAAACTCTAAGCACCCAAAAGGTATTTTCTGTAGCTTTTTTTTTTTTTTCTGTTTTTTTCTCCCTCTTTTTATTAGACATAAAGATTATAACTTTTTTCCATTTCCTTTCATGTATTTATTGGATAAACATTTTTTAAGGGCCTCCTGTGTAACAGGCATTATCTTCAGCACTGAGAATGTAGCAATGAATAATCATCTACTTTCTTCATGGTATATTATCTTTACCTAAAATCTCATACATCAGCCTAGTGTAGAAGAGTTAAGAATAGATTCCTGAACAAAGAAGTCCTGAGAGAAGTAGAACAGGGTACAGAATTCTAGATCCAATCCATGCATATTTTTGTCTATGCCTTCAGTGTACAAGAAGGTAGAAAGCAGGATGAGCTGTATTTTCTTGTTCTAATCATTTCACATTTCAATTCCTAAAATATACAAAGACCATATTTCCTTGAAGAACAAAAAAATTCTGATAACCAGTTTTGACAAATATAAACACATATAACAAGAGAAGATTTTATAAAACCGCAACCGTCAGATAAAACACAGGCTATTTGATCAAAGTACCTGGCAATCAATGATGAGAACTCATGGGTTTCTTTTAAAATCTCTGAAGTGCTTCTCAGTGTGGCTTCCATCAGCCGCTGTCCCTGTATTGGTTTCTGAGAGATAAGAGCCTATATGGTTATCTTTACATTGATTCCATTGTAGTAGCCTGTTTCTTCACCCTGTATTCCTGCTTCTCCAGGGATCAATGAACTTTTCAGTCCTTATCCTACTTGATGTCTCAGTTGCATCTGACACTGTCTACTCTTTCCTTGGCATCTATGAAATTATACTTTCCTGATATATCTTCTACCTCTTTGGCCCACTGCTCCTCAGGCTCCTTTGTGGTCTCCTGTGTCTCTGCCCTTTCATTAAATATCCATGTTCCTTAGTATTCTCTTTTCATCTCACACTCTCTTGTATTAGTCAGGGTTCTCCAGAGAGACAGAATCAACAGGATATGTTATAAATACATGAGAGGGGATTTATTAAGGGAATTAGCTCACACGATTGTGAAGAGAAGTCCCACAATAGGCCATCTGCAAACTGGATGCTGGTAGCATGGCTCAGTCCAAGTCCAGGGAAGCTGATGGTGTCTTTGGTGTAAGTCCTGGAACCCAAAAGCTGAAGAGTCTCAAGCTCTGATGTCCATGGACAGGAGATAGGAGTGTATCCCAGCTCCAATTGATAGAGCCATTCACCTTTTTTCTCAATTTTTTGTTCTCTTGGGGCCCCCAGTGGGATGGTTTCTCCCCATATTGAGGACAGATCTTTCCCACCCAGTCCACTTAGGATCTCATGCTAATCTCTCCTGGAAACACCCTCATGAATATACCTAAAAAGATAGCTTTAATAGATTTCTTGACATTCCTTAATCTAATCAAGTTGACACCTAGTATTAACCTTCACAACTCTCCTGATTTAATTTTGTCTCAAATATATATGTATACACACACATATATGTGTGTGTATATATATATATATATCTCCAAATATATACTCAAATGTATATTCCAGGTCCAATCTCCCATGAGATCCAGGCCCTCATATGTAACCGTCTGCTGAATTTCTCCAGTTAGATGTCCCACAGACACTTCAGTTTCAGCTTTCCAACACTGAACTCACGATCTTTTCCTGACCCCACTATCCCATCACCCCAAACTTGCTTCTCCTCTTGTGGAAGTAATACAATCAACATTCAGTTGCCCAAGCCAGATATTTGGTCAACATTCTTGACTCCTCTTTCTCTGTCACAACTCACATCAATTTAGTCACCAAATCCTATACCCTAAATGTCTTGTTATACCAGTGTCTCACCACAGCCACTGTTTCTCTTCTATTTTAATCACCATCCTCTCAATGGCCTCCATACTGGTCCTTGTGTCTCTGGGTTTGAATGATGGTGTCCTCTCCAAAATTCATGTTGAAACTTAATCCCCAGTGCAATAGTATTAAGAGGTATGGCTTTGGGGAGGTGATTAGGTCTAAGAGCTTCTCCCTCATGAGTGGGAGTAGCATTCTCATAAAAGGGCTAGAGGTTGAAGGGAGCACTGTCTTGCCCTTCTATTCCTTTTGCCTTGAGAGGAGACAGTGTTTGTTCCGTCCAGAGAATGCAGCAACAGGCACTATCTTGGAAGCCCTCGTCAGATATCAACTTTGCCAGCACCTTAACCTTGGCTTTCCGTCCTCTAGAACCAGGAGTGATGTATTTCTATTGTTTATGCATTGCCCAGTCTGTGGCATTTTTTTATAGCAGCACAAATGAAATAAGACACTCTTCCAATCTATTCTTCACATCACAGTCCAGAATAAATTTGCAAAAATGTAATTTTTATTATATCAACCTCCTGCTTAGAACACTTTGTGGTTCCTTTTCTCTTCAGGACAAGGTTGAAACTCCTTAATGTGGCTTAAGTGATTGATTCTTGTGGCTTCATCTCTCCTCAGCCTTCACTTGAACTCTTTGTTCCAGTATTCTATTAATTTTATTAATTAAATCCAATCAATTAAATTAATTATACTTTAATCTTTATTTTTTAAATTTAATTTAAAAATTTAAAATTAAAAATTTACTAAAAATTAATTAAAGTTTGTAATTTAATCGATTTATCAATCAATTTAATTAATTTCCTTGATTATGCCATGCTTTTTCTTTTCACAAGACCTTTGCACCCTCTACCCAAATTCTTCTTAGAGGATTCCTCAAAGATTATTTGGTAATGTATATTATCAGGTGATCTCATGTGTAATGTTTCACCAATGGTTTATCTCTAAATAGGCCCAATGTTACTTCTCTGATTTTTTAATATTGACTCTTAAGACGGGTGGATCCAGGTTATGAGGGACCTGAATATTAAATCTTTTGAGGAGACATCTTTAAGAAAAAGTATACAAATCGAATACAAAATTAGTATGAAAATGAATATTTATTTAGAAAAAGAAATCACAACAAATGTATTGGTGCCTTGGAAATTCAGGCGCCTTTCCTCTGAGATTTCTAAGGCCATTTCTCAGATACACATACATTGAAAGCTTCTGTTTGCAACCTGGCTTCCCCTCCCAACTCAAGACACTACCACTCCCAACAGTAGTCACTCAGAGTGGCCCATGCACATGAGTGGCTACGGAACTTAAACTTCATTAGCTTCATAAAAAATTTATCTCCTCTCTGAAGTTTTGATATTTTTAATAATTTCTGAGTGTCCCAGCTAACACAAATGCTTACTGGCTTCTTTAGTTATAATTCTGCCTAAAACTTGGGAAATAGAAAGATATGGGTGTCTAGTAATATTTTCTCAATGTCCTTTCCTGGGTTGTTAAGTAAATTAACCAGGAATTTTTTTTACCCTGTTTGACATCACAGCTCTGTCTTCATTTTCGAGTATCTTCTAAGCCAGTTGTTCCCAAATCTGGCTAACTATCAGAATTAGAAAATTCTTTACAAATATAAATTCTTGGTTCCAATTCTAAACCTACTAAGTTAGAATCTCCCAAAGTTGGGATGATAAATCTATATTTTAACAAGCACTGCTGGTGATTCTTAAGTGGTCAGTTCAGCACCAATCTAAGACAAGCATTTGAAAACAACTGGTCTAAGGAATTGAAGAAGCTGGGTTGTAGACCTGGATTCTTGAAGAACAAATAGTCTCAATCAGTACATTTAACTTTATAATACAGAGAATTAAGGGTTCTAAGAACCTAGATTCCCTGTTACAGATCCTTTGTACTGCCACATTCGGACACTCAATTTTTTTGAAACCCTAACAATTTCTGATAAAGTATATAAAAAGCACCGCATATTGGCTCAAATTATAACAACAAAAATGACAGTTTTTACCCTGTGAAATAAAAAAATATACATTAGTGCATATGATTGTTCTATCCACTGCACAAATAACTAACATAATTAAGGCCAAAATCCAGAAAAATTTTAAATGCAAATATTTTAGTAATTCCATTAATTGAAAAAGCACTATCAACCATGTTACAGAGAAACAGGTAGATTTTATTAGTACAAGAACTTTTATATATGTGTGTGCTATTCTCTTCCCAGCAATAAGAAGGCTAGTTGAATATGGTTGCCCCTGTACCGGACCGGGGACCGGCAAACGGATCACAACCCTCAGTGTTGCTCCCGTACCGGACCGGGGACCGGCAACGGGATCGCAGCCCTCGGTGTTGCTCCCGCGCCTCGCTCAGCCAGTGAGCGGGAACCGGTCTGTATGTGGGATCCGAACCCTCGGGCGGGAGCGCCGCCGCGCTTCCCAAGCGGCGCACTATCCAGTGCGCCACCGGGCCGGCCCAGTACAAGAACTTTTATATATGTGTGGGCTATTCTCTTCCCAGCAATAAGAAGGCTAGTTGAATATGCCATTTTCACATTCACAGGACTTATTTCCTCTGAAGGAAAGTGGTTAATTTCTGAAGAGTGTGTATATGGGTGATGTTCTATTTGTAACTTCATCAGCAGCATTCTCTTTGGAGATCCAATAATATCACTCAAATTTTCAGTTAATTTTTCCTGAAGAATCTTCGTAATAATATATTTTAAAATAATTGCTTTAGTGTTTGCTGTGTGAGATGGAAAGATTTTGGGAATCTTGTCTTTTTTTTTTTTTTTTTTTTTTTTTTTTTTTCGTGTCCGGCAACGGATCGCAACCCTCAGTGTCACGCCCATACCGGACCGGGACCGGCAACGGGATCGCAACACTCGGCGCTGCACCCGCACCTCGCTCAGCCAGTGAGCGGGAACCGGTCTGTATGTGGGATCCGAACCCTCGGAGGGAGCGCCGCCGCGCTTCCCAAGTGGCGCACTGTAGCAGTGCGCCACCGGGCCGGCCGGGAATCTTGTCTTCTAACTTAGTTTTAGAAAACAATTTTTCGAGCATCATGTTCTATTGCTTTGCAAGTAGTGGGAAGAAAGAAAATCTAAGAGAAGAAATAACAGAGCAGTCTTTTCATACTCCTTTGAATTTAAGACCTGAAATTTTACTTTATATTTTCTTCAAAAGAGAAATGAGTTGCATTCAGTTTTGTCTTAAGAATAATTACTGTATTGTTTTTGTAAAAATAGCATATGCTTATTGTCTTTTAAATTCAAGCAGTATGGAAAATACCCAGAGAGGCAACTAAAAAATAACACTACTCAGAAAGAACCATAGCTCTCTATACACGTGTAAAAAAAGAATCATGGATGGATGGATGGATGGATGGATGGATGGATGGATGAACAGATAATCATTTTATATCTCTAGTCCCTAGAAATGTCTGGCTCATATTAGGCAGTCAATAAAAATATAGTGAATGAATAAATTGAGCTGTACTATATTTTTTGGAGCTGTACAGCCCAGGTTAGAATCCCAGTTCTATCACTTATTGTCTGTCTGACATTGAAAAATGTACTTAACATCTTTGTGTGTTAGTTTTCTCACTTGTAAAATGGGGATAATAATAATATGAACGTTCATCAGAGACTTCTTCAGTAAAATTGTTGGGCTTTTTTTTTTTCTATATATGTGTGGTGATGAAACATACAATGACTACTGAGAGAACGATGAAGCTTATTAACATATCTATCACCTCACTCCTTGTCCTTTAAGTCCATTGTTTCCTTACTAATTTTTTGTCTGAATGATCTATTCATTGTTGAAAGTAAAATATTGAAATCTCCTTCTATTATTGTATTGCTGTCTATTTCTCCCTTCAGTTTGGTTAGTATTTGCTTTATATGTTTAGGTGCTCTCATTTTGGGTGCACATGTATTTAAATTGATTATATCCTCTTGATAAATTGACCCCTTTATCATTATATTATGATCTTTATCTCTTGTGAAAGTTTTTGACTTAAAGTCTGTTTTGTGTGATATAAGTATAACCACCTCTACTATCTTTTGGTTACCATTTGCATGGAATATCTTTTTCCATCCTTTCACTTTCAACCTGTGAATGCACTTAAAGCTAAAGTGGGTCTCCTATAGGCAGCATAGATCTTCTTGTTTTTTAATCCATTCAGCCACTCTATATGTCTTTTGTTTGGAGAATTTAATCCATTTATGTTTAAAGTAATTATTGATGGGTAAGGATTTACTATTGCCATTTTATTCATTGTTTTCTGATTGTTTTGTAGTTTCTTTGTTCCTTTCTTTCACTTTTGCTGTCTTCCTTTGTGATCTGAATTTTTTCGTAGTGGTATGCTTTGATTCTTTTCTCTTTTTCTTTTGTATATTTACATAAATATACATAAATATACATACTTACATAAAACATTTTATAGTTATGTCTATTCTAAGATGATAACTTCACTTCAATCACATTAAAAAAACTCTGCACTTTTACTTCTCTCTACATTTTATGTTATTGATGTCATAATTCACATATTTTTATGTTGTGTATTTATTAACCCATCGTTATAGCTATAGTTATTTTAAATGCTTTTTTCCTTTAACTTTGATACTAGAAATTAAAAGCGATTTATGTACCACCAGTATAGTACTAGGGTATTCTGAATTTGACTATATTCTTACCTTTACAGTGAATTTTATACTTTAATATGTTTTCATGTTGTTAGTTTGCATTTTTTTAATTTAAACTGGAAGAACTCCATACTGCTGCACGGTTGTGTATGTGTGTTGTGTGTGTGTGTGTGCGTGTGTGTGTGAGTGTGAGTGTGTGGGAGAGAGAAACACAGATAATGTGAAACTGTCTTTACTTCCTTCTTCAATGGGTCTTTTCTTATTTCTGTGATCTGTTCAGGTGCTGTAATCTCTTGCCTGGATTCTTTAGCTCTTCTAAAGGTATTTTTGTGCATCTATGGTTGTTCAAATTAATGTTTCTATGAGGGACAAGTACTGGAAACTCCCATTCTGCCATCTTGCTGGCATTACTACAAGAAGTTCTTTTTTAAAGGCGCTTTTCAGAGTCTTGTTCATTTTACAGTTTCAATTTTTTTATTTCTTAGTTTTTTTTAAATACAGTTTATAGATTTTATCAGATAGTTTTATTACCTAAAATTGTTTTTTTGTTTTGGTTATGGTCATAATACCCATTTTTGTGTGTTCTTTAACTCTCACTCATGGTGAATAATTTCCTCACAGTTCACTAATTTTTGATTATGACCTCATCCTCTATGAGACATTACTTGTGAAATTTTATAAAGGCTCATCTAAGAATATAAAATCCTGGAGATGTTTGTGAAGACTGAGTTGGGAACATGTGTTCTAGAAAAAAATTCTTTGGTTCTTCCAGTTTCTTCAAAGGTATCATCATCCTAGGATTAATTTTTAGGTAAATTTATTGGTTTGAGGTTTATAGACCACAGGAAGTCTAAATTTGTAATGCAAACCTATATGGATGTCATACACACTCACACATACACACACATGCGTATATACACACATATTCAAAATATCCAAAATATATTGTAAAAGCAATATTGTGGTTAAAGTTTTATGGATGATTTTTCCCAAATCTAAAATGAATCTATGAAGAGCAAGAGGTATTCTTTATCATGAGAACACTGAGTAGAAGAAGCTTCTTTATGAGAATCAAAGCCGTGCTTCAGTCCACCTGAATCTGATGGTCATCCAAGCCCAACCTCCTATCTCTGCAGGCTGGGCCTTGAGCACTCCAGGATATCCTCTCCTGCAGTGACTGGAACTCAGGTGTTCAGAACTGCTCTCTAGTGCTCTCATTTGAACTACATTACTTTTCCTTCAAATTTCTTTCCCTTTTTACCTGTGTCTCAGTATGGGAAGTCCTGGTTTATACCTGGTGTCCTGGTATCATTAATAATAGTGCCTTTTTTCACTCCCCAAAGTATCCTGGTTTAGATGATAAATTATATGGTCATCTTATGAATTCCTAAAGTAGATCCAGCACTGCGTCAAGTACCGCTTGGGATACTGAAGTCTGAGATGTGGTCTTGCCCTAAAGGAGGTGAAAGTCTAGTTGGGAAGAGAAGATATGTGCTATAGTCTGAATGTTTGTGTCTCCCCAAAATTCATATGTTGAAACCTAATCACCAGTGTGATGGTGTTAGGAGGTGGGGCCTTTGAGAGGTGATTAGGGCAGGAGGGAAGAGGCCTAATGATTGGGATTAGTGCCCTTAAAAAAGAGGCTCCAAAAAGCTGCTTTGCCCCTTCCACCATGTGAGGATACAGCAAGAAGGCACCATTTAGGAACCAGAAAGTCCTCACTAGACTCCAAATGTGCTGGCACTTTGATCTTGGATTTCTCAGACTCCAAAATGGTGATAAATAAATATCTGTTGTTTAAAAGCTACCCAGCTTTTTTTTTTTTTCCTTTTTGTCTTTTTTACTGACCGGTAACAGGATCACAACCCTCGGTGTCGCGCCCGTACCGGGGACCGGCAATGGGATCGCAACCCTCGGTGTTGCGCCCACACCGCGCTCAGCCAGTGAGCGGGAACCGGTCTCCACATGGGATCCGAACCCTCGGCGGGAGCGCCGCCACACTCCCAAGCGGCACACTCTCCAGTGCGCCACCGGACCAGCCCTACCCAGCTTTTTAATGCCATGTTTATGGCATTTTGTTATAGCAGCCCAAATGGACTAAGATGATATGAAATGAAATCAATAATACATCAAGTTCTAAATTAGATGGCATCAGATCATGAGGGGCTGGAAGATAAGAGTTTTCTGAAGGCTTCAGGTATCAGGGAATGGTGGGTCAGGGTTCTTTGCAGATAAGAGAAAACAGTTGAGTTAGTTTAAATAGGAAAGGGTTTATGAGGGACACTAGATAATTCACAGGACCATGGGAAGGGCTGGGGAGTAGAATCTTTGCTGAGTTTTCCAGAACCACATAAGAGGTGCTGCATCTGTCCCATCTGCCCCAGCAAGGCAGGGGCCCCACACCCTGTCTGCTTCCTCAGGAAGCTTACTTGCTGGTCAGTGTCTCACACATTACATCTGATTGTGGAACCTGTGTCTTGTGTTTTCCCAACCTCCTTTGCCTGCAGGGTGCAATGTGTCTTGGAATCTATATTAGTAAGGTAGAACTTACAATGTGGGGAACTGTCAATGTGGAGATGATATTCAAACTATTCCCACTACAGAGGGTTTCAATGACATGGTGGGATTAGTACTGGACTTTGAAGATGAGATGGAAATTTTTCTCATTGTGAAAGGAATATAAGTCAAGTGACAGAATGCACAGGAATATACATCTGGCTTTATGTGGCTGTCTATAAGTAGTTGTAGGCAGTTGGAAGACAGAAGCAAATAACATTCAGTATGAAGAATGGGACCTCAGGGTTTTGAGGTCAAATGGGATTTATAACTAACACATGAGACAAAGCACATGTGTTAGTCCAAGATAAGTTAGGCTGTGCTGCAGTAACAAATTAACCCTGAATTCTCAGGCTTAATACAACAAATTTATTTCCTGCTCACATTAAATGTCTAGTGAAAAACAGAATGGTTGTCGTGTGGGTACTCAAAATACACTTTCGTACCATTGTAAAGTCAAAAAATCATAAGCTGAACCATTGTAGGCTGGGGACCATCTGTATACCCCTTACTAAAAAGGAGTGCAGGACCAAAAAATCTGGTCATCCTGTACGTCAGTTATCTATTGCCAGTATACATGCCCTATGACAAACAACCGCAAAACCTCAGTGGGGTTCAGCTGATCTCAACTGGGCTCACTCATTCATCTGCAGTCAACTGTGGGGTAGCCCAGCAGTTCTTCCACTCTTGGTGGGGCTCGCTGACATGTTTGGAGGTTCAGCTAACATGTCTGAGTTCAGGTGTCCTTAGCTGGGACTACTTGGGTGAATCAGCTCTCCATGCTTCATGAGTCTCATCCTACAGCAGGCTAACCTAAGCATATTCTCATGGTAAAGGCAGAGGAACAGGAACAGCAGACAGACATGCACAGGTGCCTTTAAGCCTCTGCATGCACAGTGTTTGATAACATCCCAGTGGCCAGGTAAGTCACATGGCCAAGCGCGGGGGGAGCACTACAAAGTTATACAAAGTGAGACACAGGTACAGGGAGGGATGAAGATTTAGGACTATAAATGTATTCAGTCTACGACAGCCTGTGGAATCTTGGCTTTTTTGCCTGTGATCTGCACATCTTTCCAACCTCTTTCTATATCCCCACAAGAAATCACATTCTGTTTCAACCTTAGATAAAATTCTTCTAGCTCTGTAACTCAGTGTCTCATTTTTAGATATTGAGTTGTAGAACTGAGAGGGATGGATCCTGTAAAAAATCTGAAATGTAAAAATTATTATAATTTGAGGGACCTTCTCATGGTCTTTCTGAGAAAATGTTAAGTACTCTAGAAAGTGGGTGTTTTTCTCTGAGGTATAGTTGCACCCAACAACTCAACATTATTTACCCGTGGGATCTGTGGTGGGCAGAATAATGCCCCTCCCCGCAAAGATGTCCCTGGAACCTGTGAAGATGTTAGGATACATGGCAAGAGGGAATTAAGGTTGCAGATGGAACTAAAAGTGCTGATCAGCTGACCTTAAAGTAAGATTATCCTGGGTTATCCAGGTGAGGGTCCTTAAAGTGAAAGAGGAAGGCAGTAGAATCAGAGTCCGAGTGGTGGGAATGCTGACTTCAACGACAGAAGGGGCCATGAGCCAAGGGATGCAAGCTGGAAAGGGCAAGCGAATGGATTCTCCCATAGAGCCTCTAGAAGGAGGCTGACCCCTCACTTGATTTTAGTCCAGTGAGACCTATTTCTGACTTCTGAGCTCCAGAACTGTGAAGTGATAAATTTGTAATGTTTTAAGCCTCTCAAGTGTGTGGCAATTTGTTATAGGAGCCATAGGAAACTAGTACAGGGACTGATCTTATCCCATAGAATCCAAGTAAAAAATGAGAAGATGTGTATTGGTCACCTAGTGGCTGTTTATGTCCCATCTATTTTTCACATTAGCCAGACATTTTTAAGAAGGTTGGGGCTGTGGGGAACACCTTAGGAACTGAGATGTGGTAAAGAAAAGTGCTGAAAGGGAAGAGGTAGGTTAGTTACTGGGGCCTGTCAAAGAAAAGAAAAAGGTTGTTAGGGAAACAGCTGAAAGAGTTAAGGTTCTCAGGAAGCCTGGCCCTGCAGGTCCTGACCCCCCCATCCTGGGGCCACTTTTTCTACCTTTGACCAACTCCTCCCCAGCCACCTTCTGTAGCCCAAACCCTGGTAGAGCTTCTAACTTACATCATGTAAGCTATAAGGGACTTGAGATTAGCACTTTTCTGCGACAATTTCTCCATACCTAGGAGTGTAATTACTGGCTGTCTGGCATTCACAGCTTCCACTTTAGTAAACAGTGCCCCGCCATTTCCCAAAGTGGTTGATTTATATCATCACCAGCAGCAGTGTTGAAGTATTCTGGTTCCTCCACATTTTCACCCACACTCAATATTGTTAGGCTTTTTGCTTTTTCCAACTGGGTATATGTGAATTGGTATCTCATTGTGTTTTTTACTTGCATTTCTCGAGTTACAAGTGAGGTTGAGCATTTTTTACATATTTATATATTTATATATATATTCAAGTTTCTTCTTTAGCAAAGAGTCTGTGTAAGCCTTTTGCCTATTTTCTTCTTTTGGACTGATACCTTTTTGTTGATGGTTAGGATTTCTTTATATAGTCTGCAGTCCGCTATATATGAAGCAAATGTCTTTTCCCATTTAGTGGCTTGTCTTATCCTCTCTTTGGTACCTTTTTTAGAACTTTGTATATTTTTGTGATTTGTTTAAGTATGTCCCTACCTTGTGGGTTAGGAAGATTTTTCTCCCATATTGTCTTCTTAAATTTTTCTAGTTTTGCCTTTGCCAGGTAAATATTTAATCAAACTGAAATTGATTTTTGAGCATGGTAGACAGGGGTTAACTTTTATGACTTTATGTGTATATAACCAATAGTTCCAGAGTATTTATTGAAGGTCCATCTTTCCTGGTGGTTTGCAATGCCTCTGTTGTAAATCAAGTTTTCACGTATGTGTGAATCGTTTTTTAGCTCTCTACTTGGCATCTTTATGTGTTAGTTATCTATTGCTGTGTAATACATTACCTCAAAATGTAGCAGTTTATAACAATAAACGTTTATTACCTTACTGTTTATGTGGGTCAAAAATCTGGATGCAGCCAGGGAGGCACCAGGAATGCAGTCTCATCTGAAGACTCACCTGGGGAGGATCTGCTTCTAAGCTCACTCAGATGGTGATGACAGAATTCAGTTCTGCCTGGGTTGTTATATTGAGGTCTCAGTCCTTGCTGGCTGTTGGTCAGAGTCTTCCCCCAATTCCTTCTCAGGTGGGCTTCTGCATAGGGAAGCTCACAACATGGTGGCTAGCTTCTCTCAGAGCAAGCAGAGAGTGAGAAAGATGGAAGCTAAAGTATTTTGTAACCTAATTCAAAAGTGGCATCCCATCATTTATGTCAAGTATTATTAATTAGAAGCAAGTCTTTAAGTTCAACCTATAGTTAAGGGGAAGGTATTACATCACGGAGTGAATACCAAGAGGTGAGGATTACTGGGGGCCACCTTCAAGGCTGCCTACCACACTATTACAGTGATAGAAATAATTAAGTCTTTTGTATTCATCTCCTCCCAGTTGTTTTAAGTGACTTTCAGTAAGACTGTTATTTTTTACATTTTAAAAACTATCTGTATTCAAAATAGAAATAGAAAGGGAGAATGGGCATGCCTTGGAATGGATTTTGGAAGAACACATCCTGGAGAAGAGGTAGAGATGTGAACTTTCTTCAAATGGTTGAGTGTAGTATAGTAATTATACTAAGTAGGTACCATGTAATTTTTGTTAATTAATCTGCATTTTCCAAGCTGAATAACCGCTATGGTGATCTGTAGGAAGACATTTTACATGTTAGCTTGTCATTTATGAAACTCTTTCACACTGAATAAAGCACCTGCCATCTCTGTTGTTCATTTTATGCAGTTCATGGAGCTCAATGATGCTAAAACCACATTTCCAGTGTCATTGAAAATGATACTTAGAACAGGTTGAGAGGGTTGCATGGTAATAACAGTTCACATCACACATGGCTTCTTTTTCATTTAAAACATAAACCAAACATCTCCCAACCTGCTCTCATGGCTACCTATTTGGAAGGAAACACTCAGGAGTAATTATTTTGAGTCGAATTGATTACTTAAAGATTAAATTTAATACACCCAATTGTCATGTTCGTGGACATCCTAGTTCACCGCTTCCCATGTGCACTCTATGGGAGCAGAACAGTTCTGGTAGTGGTTTAAGAGATTATTGAAAGGACATCATCATGAGTAATGCATTCTGACCCATTCGCTTTTTCTTTCTTCAGCTTTGCCACACCTGTGCAGCAGCTTTAACTTGTACTAATGCTTATCTCCAGCCACTGCTTTGGAATAGAGGAGTTCGGATCTTTGCCACTGTCATGCACACACATTCACATGCACACACACACGCACACACACACCTGCACACACATGGCTTCACTAGGTTTTCTGCATAGCCCACATGTTTAGGTTTGGTGG
>NW_007729434.1:45239-60093 GCF_000696425.1 Galeopterus variegatus | reverse complement strand
GGCGGGAGCGCCGCCACACTCCCAAGCGGCACACTCTCCAGTGCGCCACCGGGCCAGCCCTACCCAGCTTTTTAATGCCATGTTTATGGCATTTTGTTATAGCAGCCCAAATGGACTAAGATGATATGAAATGAAATCAATAATACATCAAGTTCTAAATTAGATGGCATCAGATCATGAGGGGCTGGAAGATAAGAGTTTTCTGAAGGCTTCAGGTATCAGGGAATGGTGGGTCAGGGTTCTTTGCAGATAAGAGAAAACAGTTGAGTTAGTTTAAATAGGAAAGGGTTTATGAGGGACACTAGATAATTCACAGGACCATGGGAAGGGCTGGGGAGTAGAATCTTTGCTGAGTTTTCCAGAACCACATAAGAGGTGCTGCATCTGTCCCATCTGCCCCAGCAAGGCAGGGGCCCCACACCCTGTCTGCTTCCTCAGGAAGCTTACTTGCTGGTCAGTGTCTCACACATTACATCTGATTGTGGAACCTGTGTCTTGTGTTTTCCCAACCTCCTTTGCCTGCAGGGTGCAATGTGTCTTGGAATCTATATTAGTAAGGTAGAACTTACAATGTGGGGAACTGTCAATGTGGAGATGATATTCAAACTATTCCCACTACAGAGGGTTTCATTGACATGGTGGGATTAGTACTGGACTTTGAAGATGAGATGGAAATTTTTCTCATTGTGAAAGGAATATAAGTCAAGTGACAGAATGCACAGGAATATACATCTGGCTTTATGTGGCTGTCTATAAGTAGTTGTAGGCAGTTGGAAGACAGAAGCAAATAACATTCAGTATGAAGAATGGGACCTCAGGGTTTTGAGGTCAAATGGGATTTATAACTAACACATGAGACAAAGCACATGTGTTAGTCCAAGATAAGTTAGGCTGTGCTGCAGTAACAAATTAACCCTGAATTCTCAGGCTTAATACAACAAATTTATTTCCTGCTCACATTAAATGTCTAGTGAAAAACAGAATGGTTGTCGTGTGGGTACTCAAAGTACACTTTCGTACCATTGTAAAGTCAAAAAATCATAAGCTGAACCATTGTAGGCTGGGGACCATCTGTATACCCCTTACTAAAAAGGAGTGCATATTTCCTGCTCACATTAAATGTCTAGTGAAAAACAGAATGGTTGTCGTGTGGGTACTCAAAATACACTTTCGTACCATTGTAAAGTCAAAAAATCATAAGCTGAACCATTGTAGGCTGGGGACCATCTGTATACCCCTTACTAAAAAGGAGTGCGGGACCAAAAAATCTGGTCATCCTGTACGTCAGTTATCTATTGCCAGTATACATGCCCTATGACAAACAACCGCAAAACCTCAGTGGGGTTCAGCTGATCTCAACTGGGCTCACTCATTCATCTGCAGTCAACTGTGGGGTAGCCCAGCAGTTCTTCCACTCTTGGTGGGGCTCGCTGACATGTTTGGAGGTTCAGCTAACATGTCTGAGTTCAGGTGTCCTTAGCTGGGACTACTTGGGTGAATCAGCTCTCCATGCTTCATGAGTCTCATCCTACAGCAGGCTAACCTAAGCATATTCTCATGGTAAAGGCAGAGGAACAGGAACAGCAGACAGACATGCACAGGTGCCTTTAAGCCTCTGCATGCACAGTGTTTGATAACATCCCAGTGGCCAGGTAAGTCACATGGCCAAGCGCGGGGGGAGCACTACAAAGTTATACAAAGTGAGACACAGGTACAGGGAGGGATGAAGATTTAGGACTATAAATGTATTCAGTCTACGACAGCCTGTGGAATCTTGGCTTTTTTGCCTGTGATCTGCACATCTTTCCAACCTCTTTCTATATCCCCACAAGAAATCACATTCTGTTTCAACCTTAGATAAAATTCTTCTAGCTCTGTAACTCAGTGTCTCATTTTTAGATATTGAGTTGTAGAACTGAGAGGGATGGATCCTGTAAAAAATCTGAAATGTAAAAATTATTATAATTTGAGGGACCTTCTCATGGTCTTTCTGAGAAAATGTTAAGTACTCTAGAAAGTGGGTGTTTTTCTCTGAGGTATAGTTGCACCCAACAACTCAACATTATTTACCCGTGGGATCTGTGGTGGGCAGAATAATGCCCCTCCCCGCAAAGATGTCCCTGGAACCTGTGAAGATGTTAGGATACATGGCAAGAGGGAATTAAGGTTGCAGATGGAACTAAAAGTGCTGATCAGCTGACCTTAAAGTAAGATTATCCTGGGTTATCCAGGTGAGGGTCCTTAAAGTGAAAGAGGAAGGCAGTAGAATCAGAGTCCGAGTGGTGGGAATGCTGACTTCAACGACAGAAGGGGCCATGAGCCAAGGGATGCAAGCTGGAAAGGGCAAGCGAATGGATTCTCCCATAGAGCCTCTAGAAGGAGGCTGACCCCTCACTTGATTTTAGTCCAGTGAGACCTATTTCTGACTTCTGAGCTCCAGAACTGTGAAGTGATAAATTTGTAATGTTTTAAGCCTCTCAAGTGTGTGGCAATTTGTTATAGGAGCCATAGGAAACTAGTACAGGGACTGATCTTATCCCATAGAATCCAAGTAAAAAATGAGAAGATGTGTATTGGTCACCTAGTGGCTGTTTATGTCCCATCTATTTTTCACATTAGCCAGACATTTTTAAGAAGGTTGGGGCTGTGGGGAACACCTTAGGAACTGAGATGTGGTAAAGAAAAGTGCTGAAAGGGAAGAGGTAGGTTAGTTACTGGGGCCTGTCAAAGAAAAGAAAAAGGTTGTTAGGGAAACAGCTGAAAGAGTTAAGGTTCTCAGGAAGCCTGGCCCTGCAGGTCCTGACCCCCCCATCCTGGGGCCACTTTTTCTACCTTTGACCAACTCCTCCCCAGCCACCTTCTGTAGCCCAAACCCTGGTAGAGCTTCTAACTTACATCATGTAAGCTATAAGGGACTTGAGATTAGCACTTTTCTGCGACAATTTCTCCATACCTAGGAGTGTAATTACTGGCTGTCTGGCATTCACAGCTTCCACTTTAGTAAACAGTGCCCCGCCATTTCCCAAAGTGGTTGATTTATATCATCACCAGCAGCAGTGTTGAAGTATTCTGGTTCCTCCACATTTTCACCCACACTCAATATTGTTAGGCTTTTTGCTTTTTCCAACTGGGTATATGTGAATTGGTATCTCATTGTGTTTTTTACTTGCATTTCTCGAGTTACAAGTGAGGTTGAGCATTTTTTACATATTTATATATTTATATATATATTCAAGTTTCTTCTTTAGCAAAGAGTCTGTGTAAGCCTTTTGCCTATTTTCTTCTTTTGGACTGATACCTTTTTGTTGATGGTTAGGATTTCTTTATATAGTCTGCAGTCCGCTATATATGAAGCAAATGTCTTTTCCCATTTAGTGGCTTGTCTTATCCTCTCTTTGGTACCTTTTTTAGAACTTTGTATATTTTTGTGATTTGTTTAAGTATGTCCCTACCTTGTGGGTTAGGAAGATTTTTCTCCCATATTGTCTTCTTAAATTTTTCTAGTTTTGCCTTTGCCAGGTAAATATTTAATCAAACTGAAATTGATTTTTGAGCATGGTAGACAGGGGTTAACTTTTATGACTTTATGTGTATATAACCAATAGTTCCAGAGTATTTATTGAAGGTCCATCTTTCCTGGTGGTTTGCAATGCCTCTGTTGTAAATCAAGTTTTCACGTATGTGTGAATCGTTTTTTAGCTCTCTACTTGGCATCTTTATGTGTTAGTTATCTATTGCTGTGTAATACATTACCTCAAAATGTAGCAGTTTATAACAATAAACGTTTATTACCTTACTGTTTATGTGGGTCAAAAATCTGGATGCAGCCAGGGAGGCACCAGGAATGCAGTCTCATCTGAAGACTCACCTGGGGAGGATCTGCTTCTAAGCTCACTCAGATGGTGATGACAGAATTCAGTTCTGCCTGGGTTGTTATATTGAGGTCTCAGTCCTTGCTGGCTGTTGGTCAGAGTCTTCCCCCAATTCCTTCTCAGGTGGGCTTCTGCATAGGGAAGCTCACAACATGGTGGCTAGCTTCTCTCAGAGCAAGCAGAGAGTGAGAAAGATGGAAGCTAAAGTATTTTGTAACCTAATTCAAAAGTGGCATCCCATCATTTCTGTCAAGTATTATTAATTAGAAGCAAAAGTCTTCCCCCAATTCCTTCTCAGGTGGGCTTCTGCATAGGGAAGCTCACAACATGGTGGCTGGCTTCTCTCAGAGCAAGCAGAGAGTGAGAAAGATGGAAGCTAAAGTATTTTGTAACCTAATTCAAAAGTGGCATCCCATCATTTATGTCAAGTATTATTAATTAGAAGCAAATCTTTAAGTTCAACCTATAGTTAAGGGGAAGGTATTACATCACGGAGTGAATACCAAGAGGTGAGGATTACTGGGGGCCACCTTCAAGGCTGCCTACCACACTATTACAGTGATAGAAATAATTAAGTCTTTTGTATTCATCTCCTCCCAGTTGTTTTAAGTGACTTTCAGTAAGACTGTTATTTTTTACATTTTAAAAACTATCTGTATTCAAAATAGAAATAGAAAGGGAGAATGGGCATGCCTTGGAATGGATTTTGGAAGAACACATCCTGGAGAAGAGGTAGAGATGTGAACTTTCTTCAAATGGTTGAGTGTAGTATAGTAATTATACTAAGTAGGTACCATGTAATTTTTGTTAATTTATCTGCATTTTCCAAGCTGAATAACCGCTATGGTGATCTGTAGGAAGACATTTTACATGTTAGCTTGTCATTTATGAAACTCTTTCACACTGAATAAAGCACCTGCCATCTCTGTTCATTTTATGCAGTTCATGGAGCTCAATGATGCTAAAACCACATTTCCAGTGTCATTGAAAATGATACTTAGAACAGGTTGAGAGGGTTGCATGGTAATAACAGTTCACATCACACATGGCTTCTTTTTCATTTAAAACATAAACCAAACATCTCCCAACCTGCTCTCATGGCTACCTATTTGGAAGGAAACACTCAGGAGTAATTATTTTGAGTCGAATTGATTACTTAAAGATTAAATTTAATACACCCAATTGTCATGTTCGTGGACATCCTAGTTCACCGCTTCCCATGTGCACTCTATGGGAGCAGAACAGTTCTGGTAGTGGTTTAAGAGATTATTGAAAGGACATCATCATGAGTAATGCATTCTGACCCATTCGCTTTTTCTTTCTTCAGCTTTGCCACACCTGTGCAGCAGCTTTAGCTTGTACTAATGCTTATCTCCAGCCACTGCTTTGGAATAGAGGAGTTCGGATCTTTGCCACTGTCATGCACACACATTCACATGCACACACACTATGCATTCTGACCCATTCGCTTTTTCTTTCTTCAGCTTTGCCACACCTGTGCAGCAGCTTTAACTTGTACTAATGCTTATCTCCAGCCACTGCTTTGGAATAGAGGAGTTCGGATCTTTGCCACTGTCATGCACACACATTCACATGCACACACACACGCACACACACACCTGCACACACATGGCTTCACTAGGTTTTCTGCATAGCCCACATGTTTAGGTTTGGTGGGGTGGGAAGGAACCTGTTCCGAGCCCTAATTTATCTTGAGATATGAGCTTTCAAACGATTTTTTTCCTCATCCCTTTTAGCTTTCACTTCAAGTTCTAACGGTGCCTCTGAGCCACGAGAAAGATTTGCACATAAGAAATGTTTTGATTCCATTAAAATAAGTTCAGAGCTTAAGAGCTGTTTTCATATCTCTTGAGTTGGATGAAATGTGATCTTACAGAAAGTAATAATTAGGTGGTGAGCAGATGCCAAGCTTCGATTTTTGATATGATTATCTCTTTCTTTCATTTGGCGCAGTTCACATCTGAGGTTGGGCATCCCTGAAAGAGAGGGATCACCAAGCCCATGCAGGGGCATATCAGATCTATTCCTTTGGTGGACGTCAAGGCAAAATTATTCAGAATATAATCTGAAATGCATTTGATCATACAGTAGATAGTTTAATAATTTATGTTCAGCCTTATTAGCAAAGCCTTGTGTTTACTTTGCTATCATCAAAATAAGATAAAAACTCATCCATGATATTAATTTTTGTATGTATGTTCAAGTTTAAAATTTATTCTTCACAATTTTAATGACCTGATAGTAATTACACATTTAGGGTGAGGGGGTGAGGGAAAATTTTCATATGAATCATGTCTGATGTAGAATGGCTCATGCCCAAAATGATACAGAAAGGCTGACAGTATTGTGCTTTCATCCTGTGACTGTGTGACAGAGGTTTTAAAATGTAGATGTTCTTTCAAAATAAAAGGCATAATTAATTTCAACTTCAATTTGTTGGTCCTGTAACATTCCACTATACGTATAATGCTAATGGACTATGCATATAACATTTTTTTTTAACATAGACTTCAAAAACTAGAAAATACTAATGTCTTTGGTTTGGAGATAATTGGGGACTTCTACTTATGTGATATTAAGAAGCTTCCAATTTAGGGAGTGTCTGAAAGGATAATGGAGAACGATAGCTTGGCACCCTTAATCCCCTGGTATCTGGTAATGACATGAAGCTCAGGGACTGGGTTGTCTGTCAATCTGAGGAAGGGAGCTGGCACGTGAAATGTGATTGCAGGGCCCTGGCAACACCTGCAGGTGTCAGGGACAGAAGAACTCATTTAGAAACTGCACTGCAAGATGGGAAAACAGGTGGTAACTCTCTTACAGGGATATCTTTTATTTGAACAGAACCAGACCAACTGTTCCTCATTAAAACACATTTTGCAACGTGTTCTAGTGTGAGTACATCAAGTATGTGTGCACGTGCGTGCATGCGTGTATGTGCTCAGGGAAAACTCAGTGATGTGCCACCTACAGGTCACACTTACAAAATCTCAACATGGCTCAGAACTGCAAGATAGGTAGTGTGAGATGTTTCTTGGAGTGGTCTTCCGTAGGGAAACATGAAATAACACCATTACCTCCAGGAAATGCAGCGGCAAGTATAGTGTAATCTCAATCTTGATAGGCATTTTAATAATTATGCAGTGCTTTGCTTTTCATCACTTATTTATACTGGATTATAGATGCATCTCTGATATGTTGCTGTGGGGCTGTACTTAGTATGACCAAAGCCAAGCCTCTCATCTGCCTCACCATTTATACCTACTATCTATAAATTGGGTGAGTGACTTAAAGACAGGGTGAACTCATATTAACTACTTTGTTGGCTAGCTTGGAGGATTAAAGGAGAGAATGCATGCAGAGTACTTAGAACCTGCTGGGCACGTGGTGAATGTTCCATGAATATTACTTCTTCTACTTAGTATTTTTACACAGAGCCTGTCCTCTACCTTTCTTGCTGGATCCTTGTGCTTCTGGTTCTGCAGCCAGATTCCACATTCCAGCTTATCAATATTTTTGATGAGAAGGAGGAGGAACTGCAGGAGACCTCTGAACAGCCTGACTTCCTTCCATTAGAAGCCAAAGCCCACCCAGCTCCCAAGAGAAGGATACTTGCACCTGTATGAAAATATGAATATAGAATGCAAAGGAACAGGTAGAACTGCAAATATCCATTCAGAAAACATTGATTGACCATTTCCTAGGTGCCCTTTCCTTCTGATTCCTGTCACATCTTGCAGCCGAAAGACATATCAGTAGGACAAATCTGGGTGGCTCTGGAAGCCTGTTTCCTCCCCTATTTTCTCAGTGAGTGGCTGGCTCAGCAGGTCTGCATTAGCTCAGAGGAAGGAAAAGGCCTTAGCAGAGGCTGAGCCCTGGAGGCCCCCTGTCCTCTTTCCCCAGGAAGCTTCACAGTCAGCCAGCCACACAGGCGCCTGTAGGTGCCCTGCCCCCTTCCTTGTAAATGTGTGGAGCACTGCGCTTATATTGGGGTGTGTTCTCTGATGCAGCCAGTTTAGCTATACCTGACCCAAGCACACTTTCAGTGGTGGGGGATGAAAACTTGGGGGATCACATATGCCATGAGTGGTAGGCACAATAATGACCCCCTCCTGCAAAGATGTCCATATCCTAATCCCCGGAACCTGTGAATATGTTACCTTACGTAGAAAAAGGGACTTCACAGATGTGATTAAGTTAAGAATCTTGAGATGGGGAGATTATTGTGGGTTATCCAAGTGGGTTCAATGTAAATCACAAGGGCTCTTATAAAAAGCCCTATGCTTCTGGCTTTGAAAATGAGGGAAAGAGCCATGTGCCAATGGATGCAGACAGCCTCTAGAAGCTAGAAACAGCACAGAAACAGATTATGCCCTATAGTCTCCAGAAGGAATGCAGCTCTGCCAACTCCTTGATTTTAGAAATTCTGGTCTCCAGAATTGTAAGAAAATAAATTTGCATCATTTCATACCCTAGGTTTGTGGTAATTTTTAAAGTAGCAATAGAAAACTAATATAACATGCTATTTCTCTGCTGTTAAATTTCTCCCCAATAACCCTATTTTATATTTATCATGGTGATGTGTGACTCTGTGTCCCATTTATCTAACAATCTAATAAGAAATACAAGAATAGGTAAATGGTAATTCATGATGGTTTTAGTTAAGAGCTTTTCTGGAAAGCTCACTCCGCCGGCTTACTGCCTGAGAGCCCAGAGAGTAAGAGGTGCCGACTTCACGGTGGACATAGCTTCTTCCTCATGGATTAGTGCTGGTGAGGATTGTATTCAAGACAGACATCATCATCTCAGTACTGGTGATAGGTGCCATGGGAGGCTCTGACTGTCTGCATTTTCCAAGCCACACTCCTGTGATGTCACATGATAGCAGCCCCTTACTGTGAACCTTCTGTGTTCCAGGCACTCTGCTCATGGATTAGTGCTGGTGAGGATTGTATTCAAGACAGACATCATCATCTCAGTACTGGTGACAGGTGCCATGGGAGGCTGTGACTGTCTGCATTTTCCAAGCCACACTCCTGTGATGTCACATGATAGCAGCCCC
The DNA here is from genome assembly GCF_000696425.1 of Galeopterus variegatus. NCBI lineage: Eukaryota > Metazoa > Chordata > Mammalia > Dermoptera > Cynocephalidae > Galeopterus > Galeopterus variegatus. Next base: position 51,138 of record NW_007729434.1, on the reverse strand, counting down.
TTACTGTGAACCTTCTGTGTTCCAGGCACTCTGTCTGACGCTGGGCACATTATTTCTAACCCTTTCAACAACATCTTAAGGTAGATGAAGGCATTTCTACTTCACAGAAGAGATAACTAGGCCTAGAGAGCTTAAACCACCTGCCTGAGATCACATGGCTGGCTGAACCTGGATTCAGTTTCTAGTCTGCCAGAATTCAAAACCCCTGCTCTTTCATTATAAGGAGTGCCTCCTGATGATATGCATAAGGAACAAAAATAGTGTGGGTCGATTCATCATACCTGAGAAGCAAATAATATAGTGACTTTGTAATTTTGCAGAGAGAATAACTGAGAGCATTTGCATATTTCCATTAGAACCACAAAATACCTAGAATACATTAATCCTAATTGCATTTTAAATGTTCAAGACACTTAATCCATATATACACACATACATATATATATAATTTAATCCTCAATGCAACCTTATGAGGCATAAATACTAACAGTATCTCCATTTTACAGGTAAAGAAATGGAGTCAAGGAGAGGATAAATAATTTGCCTGAGAAGCCTCAGATGGAGCTGGCATTGAAGCCCAGAGCTCCAGCACTCACTGCTTTTAAAACCAGTCCCATCTGTGCCTCATGGCATTAAATGTGCTCAAGTTAAAAGCATCTCTTTCCTTTCCCCAACAATACGCCTATAACTGTTACAGAAGGAGGAAATAGTTACAGAAAGACTATTGTTACCATCCCAACTGTCTTTAAATATCTTTAATGGATTGAAATCTGATTTCTAAAGTTTCTGAACATGGAAGTTTTTTTTTTTTTTTTTTTTTTTTTTTTTCAGTGTACGTACTTGGTTCTGCTTTAACAGACTTATTGTTTTGGTAGGATTTGATAAGCTATACTTTTGAAAATTAGTTGAATATGTTTAAGAGCTAGCAAGAAAGTAGTGAGGTAGTAGTGAGATTTACAAGGGGGGAAAGCCCATGTTAATCAAAGGTAACACAGAGTACATGATGGAAATTCTCAGTGTGTCCTTAAGTCTGTAGTAACTGGATACATGAATCTTTTCAGTTGAACAAAGGTCATATCCTGCCTTGTTTCAAATTTCTGTCTGTTTTGAAAAAGACCTTTCTGAGTGGAGTCTGAGTTCTTAAAAATTGTCTCAGAGTTGACATTCAGTTTGTTTTAATAAGCAATAAAATTTCTCGAATTTGGTGTATTATACTTTCAGAGATGCAGATGTATCTTGAATTTCAGGAACTGATAACCTTGATAGTGTTTAAAAGGTTTAGGGAGCCTTCTGTTTACTTTCCAAAACTACTGACCATTTTTTCTCTAAAGTCTGTTATATGCATTGCTGTGTGTGTGTGTGTGTGTGTGTGTGTGTGTGTGTGTGTGTGTGTGTGTGTGTGTGAACTTTTATCTTTCTTTTGGCTACAAGGATATTTCAAAAGGTTCATGGAAAAAATGAATTCAAAGATAATACAAATCCTTCCATGAACTTTTTGAAGACCCCTAGTATTAATAATTACTTCACCCATAAGCACTTTTTGTTATACTATGGAAATGCTATATTATTTTCTGTTCATGAGCCCTGATTCTGTGTGGAAATCTGCTATGGTGGCACATTTATGTGGTTGAGTGTCTTGGACTTCATGAGAAAGACCTTGTATTTCCCATATTTCCAAATTAGTTTTCCTTTAGTATCACAGTGAGTGGCCACTGAAATGAACAAAACTAGCTAGCTACTGATTACTGTGTCATCTGAGAAGATTTTTTTTGTCAATCTTATGTTTAAAACAATATCATCAAACTCCGTTAATCAAGATCTTGATTTGGTAAAAGGTGAAAATAATAAAAGAAGCACAGTGCGATATAGACAGGCTGCATTTTCCCTCTCCTGCTCTGTTGCTAAACTTCCACCTTGATCTTCAAGAGAGCAGCAGGTCAGGTGGGCTTCTTGGGGCTGCATATGCATGCCCCTGCTTTTCCATGTGATTCTGAGATGCAGATTTGTCCACTAGGAACAGGAGGGAGGCCCAGCCCCAAAGTACTTTTTATGGGTCAGTTATGCCCAAATGTGTTAAATGTTTGAGGGGTGGGAAGAAAAAAAAATAATGCCCAAGGAAGAATGACTAAGTTGAACGTGACCACAGATAATCCATCTAGTGGTTTAATAGATAACTTTTATATCTTGAGCAAAATTTTATGGCAAATGAGTTGGAAGGAGGAAGAGAAAGCCAGTGAGCGGGAACCGGTCTGTATGTGGGATCCGAACCCTCGGCAGGAGTGCCGCCGCACTCCCAAGCGGCGCACTGTAGCAGTGTGCCACCGGGCAGGACCTCTTTTTCTTATTTATTTTTTTTTTTTTTTAAGGCCGAGAGCACAGGCACATTCCCCACACTGCAGCTTTGTAAAGTAGAATGTGATATCAACCCAACCAAATGTTTAATGCTGAAGACTCACCGAGGTCTGCCTGGGTCAGCCTGACCTCTGGGCTAGCACCACTGATCATGGAGTGGCAGCTTCTTGAATTGCGTGTGCAGAAACAAGATCAAGCATTCTGAACTGGGGCCAGAATGGATTTTCCCTGCAGCTTGCAGAGCTGATGTTTCAGGGCCCCTTACTTTGAGAGGCCCCTTCTAAGACCCTGTCCCTAATTCTGTATTCATATCTTTTTTCTTAAAGAGAAGGCTTCAGGACCCACAGCATCTGGATCCACTCTTGGGTGAGAGTGTCTGAACCTCCTGAAGTAATGTATAGAGTGTTGGCATGGCTGTGTGCATATGTGCACAGGAACCTCTGCGTTTTTCTGAGGAAGAATCTGTAGTCTCCATTGACTTCTCAAAGCCATCTGGAACTTGAAAAAGTTAAAGAATCCAGGCCTAGGGGAAATTAACCATCCTCTTAGTTCAGGTCTTTTAAATCTAAATTTAGGAAGTGATGGTTTAATTGCTAAAGGTGACAGTTCATGACTCCTATAGAATAGTGCCCTGAACACATCACAGGACACAGTGACCACCGGAGATAGGCGCATTCTTGATGGTTCCACATCTCCCTGGAATACACACCCTCATATTCACTTATTCAGTCAGTCGCTCATACATTCATTCTTAAACGCTTCTTGAATACCTGCTTGTACACCTGTGGCCCTGAGAAGTTCCAGGATTTCAGAGAAGAGTTAGGCAGCCGTGCTGCTTTTGGGAACTCACATAGTTTCTATCATTTCAGTTGAAGAGGGACTCTGCATTCTTTCCCAAGGTTGCTGCGCACGCGTGCGTGTGTGTGTGCGTGCATGCGTGTGTGCATGTGTGTGTGTCCGTGCATGCGTGTGTGCGTGCGTGCGTGCGTGCGTGTGTGTGTGTGTGTTGTCCTTGAGACCTTGAGGCTGTTTTTAAACAATCAAAATGGAAGCTCATCAACATATTCCCAGCGCCAAAATATCACACAAAAAGCTGGTCTCATCGGGACCGCTGTCTCCGGGGTCCGGGTCAGGTTCGGGCGCACCGCAGAGCTCCTGCTGTTGCCTCCCCTGCTGTCGGGGAGGTGCTTGCATTCTGCCCAGCTCTGTGCCTCCTTGTTAAGGACCCAGACGGCAGGGAGACCAGCAGGGAATGGGCCCAGACACCTAAGGAGTGCAGAAGTAAATGAGGGTTAGATGTCATTAAGGTCGAGATATCCTCGTGGCTAACAGCTTTATTAATTTAGCAGTCAGTCTCCTACAGTCAAAGCAAGAATTCTTCTACACCTATCAGATGTAAATATTAGGAGTGGAAATTGGTTATAAAAGATATTTTCATTTCCCCATTCCTGTTCTTCACACTTCCCATTACCCAACTCGTGTGAATTCAAATGCTGTTGATTCTACGTCACAAATTTGTTGTTCCCTCCTTTCTATCCCTTCTGCCGCCATCTAATACAGGTCCTCGTCATCCCCCACGTCGTCTCTCACCACAATTTACCTCTGGATTCTCCACCCCCATTGTCCTCCCTCCCCTGACCCGTCCTCCACGTTCCTGTGGCGTGGCCTTCTGTGCCGCACGTTCCAGTGCCGCTGCCGTGGCGCAGAGGTGCAGCTCCCCACATGGGAGCCAGAGGCGCGCCAGATTGCAGGGAAGGAGAAGCGAAGCAAGATGGTTGTGCGAAGACACCTCCTGCTTCTGTGGACTGTCTGTTCTTGCACAGGCGTGCTGCACCGTGCTGCTTCTGGGTTGCCCCTCCTTCCTCCTTCCTTCCACCCAGTATTTCTCCTCCGTCCCTTCCCCTCCCCAACCCCAGTCCCTCAAAATGTTATTCAGGGTTCAACAGGGCAGTCCCACGTTATGTGGAAAGGCACCAATTCCAAAGCAGGAGCCTAAGGTGAAAATCTCATGTAATGGAATCAAGTCGTGCTTTGAAACACTAGGACTGCCCTGAGAGGGGCCAGGTAGCCCTCCCTCCACCTCCCTGACACCAGCTAAGAAGCCCACAGGACAGAGGCCACCTGAAAGGCAGCACAGTCAGGTCCCTAGCTTCTCACACTCTCTCCCAGCAGTGGTTCTCAGTCTTTTCTGTGTTTGGCAAGCAGAGGAAATGCTAGTATCTGTGTGGCATGCGGGCTAGATGGAGGGGACGGCACGTGGGGTGGGACCCTCTAGGCACTCGACCCCTCTGGCCCCCCTCACCCCCACCCTGAGGATGGGGCAGCCCTCCTGCAGCAGACCAGTTGGGAATCTCTGTCCTAGGGGATGTGCTTGCGGAAGAAAAGGGCTTCCCTGTTTTTTTCTCTGTCATTTTTGTGTTGCTGAGTAGATATGGTTGTATCCCTAAAAGTTAGATACATCTGTGACAGAACTTCACCCGACACAGGTTCTGTCCTTTGTGGATTCCGCCTTGGTTCTCCATGAACACTGTCTGTCTCTATCGTATCATTCATGTATAGTGGGAAAGTCATGAACTTGGCCGGGCTGTTCAAGGAAAGGAACTGACTGAGTCTCACTTCCTTGGGGCCACCTGGCCCACAGCGAGTGTTCAAAGGTGCCTGTGCTGAAAGAGTAAACAGTAGCACCTCCTAGGAAACCTTTACCGTACTTGACTGACATCATAACAGGGCTTTCTCTGCAGCTTAAAAGCATTTCTTCCTCTCTGTTTCTCTCTTTCTAGGAATTCAGAAATAGGCATGGGCATCACCTGCGTTCAACAGCCCACTCGTCCGCTGCAACCCGGCATGGCTCAGCGAGCTCCAGAGCCCTGCTGTGGGTGCAAAGGCTGCCCCGGGACCCTGCGCTGACCATATCTGTGGGCCTGGCTCTCTTTGCTCTTCTTTTTGCTTTTGTTGTCAAGGTCTGTAATTAGAACACAATTAAATGAAGTATCTGTGAAGAAGAATAAATTTCTAATTAAAATCTTCAGTGAACAGGAAAGCAACCGCATCAGTTCTCAAAGGGCAATGACGTGCTCCGATCCCACTGCCGCTCCTCAGCTGCACTTTTTTTCTTTTTTTTCCCTTTTTGTCTTTTTTCGTGACTGGTAACGGGATCACAACCCTCGGTGTCGCACCCGTACCGCGACCGGCAACGGGATCGCAACCCTCGGTGTTGCGCCCGCACCGCGCTCAACCAGTGAGCGGACCAGTCTCTATATGGGATCCGAACCCTTGGTGGGAGCACCCCCGCGCTCCCAAGCGCCGCACTCTACCGAGTGTGCCACCAGGCGAGCCCTCAGCTGCACTTTTTTTCTTTTTTTTCCCTTTTTGTCTTTTTTCGTGACCGGCAACGGGATCACAACCCTCGGTGTCGCACCCGTACCGCGACCGGCAACGGGATCGCAACCCTCGGTGTTGCGCCCGCACCGCGCTCAACCAGTGAGCGGACCAGTCTCTATATGGGATCCGAACCCTTGGTGGGAGCACCCCCGCGCTCCCAAGCGCC
>NW_007729434.1:43866-44746 GCF_000696425.1 Galeopterus variegatus | reverse complement strand
CACCGCGCTCAACCAGTGAGCGGACCAGTCTCTATATGGGATCCGAACCCTTGGTGGGAGCACCCCCGCGCTCCCAAGCGCCGCACTCTACCGAGTGCGCCACCAGGCCAGCCCTCAGCTGCACTTTTTAATGAGGCCCACGCTGCCTCCCTTTGGGCTGGGCCCATGGGTTATTTGACCTAAAACCTAATTGCAGCTGCCGTAGAACATCTTTCAAATTAAACTCCTTTTGGTTTATTTTTCGCAAGAAATGCAAGTGGTTGCATTTTTTAAAAAAATCTCCAATCTTCAAGTCTGAACTTTATTGTACAGTGGCTCTGGTCATCTTTTCCTTATGTGGAAGAATTTTCCATCTTTAATAAATATTTTTCAGTGTATCTTCATTTCCGTGCTTTGTTTGGAGTCCCAATGCTTAAAAACATCTTATTTTTCACAGCAGATGTGTTCCTGAAAAGTTTATATAGAAACCTATTTTTGGAACTTGAATCCTTTTGGAATGCACAGGGAGAGTCTGTCAGTTGAAGGACTCTCGGCAACATTCTGTGAAATGTGAGGAATCACCCACTTCTCTGGCACTCACAAACTTTGAAAAACTGGATTTATCTAAAACAAACTATGCCCCTTTTCTGACATTTTTGATCAATAAGATCAAATGTTTTTATTTCTACCTGATACCTTGGTCTTTACTAAATGAAGCAACTTCTTCCACAATAAAAGGAATTGTAATAAGCAAATCCTATGTGTATCAAAATATAAATAAGTTATTCTGATCGTACAGGCACAAGGAAATTTAAAATTTAATTATGTCATCAGTTGGTGAGTTGAAATATATATATATATGTTTTAATGTTATTCTAGCATTAGTCATTTCTCCTAAACC
>NW_007729434.1:39680-42537 GCF_000696425.1 Galeopterus variegatus | reverse complement strand
GAAAAAAGACAAAAAAGGAAAAAAAAAAAAATACTGTTCAAAGCCTGGAGTCGCACTACATGGGACACAAGAAAAGCTTTACACTCATAACTGATTGGAGACAGAGAAGGGTTTTTCCTGCTTCTCTTTTCTGACTCTCTGCCCACTCTTTTCCTCTCACTCCTGCATCTGTTTCTCTCCTCCCCTCTAGCTCTGTGCTTTCCTCTCCACTCTCGTCTTCATGTTTTCTCCCTGTAAGAGAATACTACAGCCAACCACTCACCAGCCCCACGGCCCCCTCCCAGCCGTGCTGTGGATCCTCATGGGTTATTCAGCTGTACAGGGTTCTACCCCAACCCCTGCCATGACTGTTGACCCCAGTTACCCTGCAACTCCACTCTGCTCTTTGGTCTAGAAAGGAACCAAAGCCATTGTCCAGCCGCAGGGAGTGGACCATATATAGAATCAGTCACCATATTGGTGACAAATTGTGGAGGGGGCAAGCAATGGTCTGGAAATCCAGCTGTCTTTTTTCCATGATGTCCTGCTGGGAGGGAGGAAGGAGAGAAGGATGAGGTGGGTGTGGAAAACACAGTTCCCCTGTGGACAGGACTCTGAATGGAACAGCCGGGGAACTATAGGAGCAAGTGTGGCCATCAGTAGAGCTGTCATCTTCCCAGCTCGTCTCCTTCCTGCCCATAGTGCAACTGCACCTCTCCCTGCCTTTGAAGTAGGCGTGCCCTCGTAGCTGGCTTTGGCCAGTGAAGTGTGAGGGGAAGGGTCATGTCAGTCTTTGGGGTGGATGTGTTCAGGTCTGGTGTACAGTTCACGATGTGCTCTTCCCACTGCTGTGGTGACCCACGTGTCAGGATGAAGCCTCCCTCAGCCTGGGTCCCCGAGGTCATGCCATGAGGAGAGCTCCCTACCAGCATGTGCTAGACTAGCACCACATCAGTGAGCAAATGTGCTTTTGTCTTGTTAAGCTGCTGGGATCTGGGGGTTGTTACCACAGCATAACCTGAGTCATGGGAAGAGTCAGCCATGCTAGGATGCTTTGGCCTGCCGGTTGTAAACATAATTATTCTGCCTCATGTTTTCTTTTTGTGTTTTCCCTTAGTACCTGAGTCTTGTCTTTTTTTAATGTGTTCTCCTTTCTTCTGCTGTGAAGAGACCTTTTCAGTGCTTTGGCCAATTCTTTTCTTAAACTCTTTACTAGAGTAAAACATACATATGAGAATGTACTTAATCACAGAAGTAGAGCTTGATACATTTTCAAAAAGTGAACACACAACACAGCCAGCACCAGAAGGTTCCCCATTCACCCTGCAGCCATTCCCTGTGCTTCCCAAGAAGTAATGCTCTCCTTATCTCCAACACTGCAGATTGGTTTGCCTGTTTATGAACTTTATGTACATGGAACCATGTAGTTGCATTGTTATTTCATGTCTTCCTTCTTTGAGCCACATTGTGAGATGCATCCAGGTTGTGTGTAGCATTAGTTCATTCACATTCATTGCTGAATAGTATTCCATTGTATGAATGTACCACATTGTATTTATCCATTCTACATTTGACTTGCTTCCTTTTATTTATTTATTTTTTTTGCTATTAACAGTGCTGCTATAAACATGTTTTGGTGCACGTATATAAGCATTTATTTGATGGACACATATCTAGGAGTGGAATTGCAGGATCAAAGCCTTTGCATATGGTCAGCTTTAGTAGACTGTCAAATGGTTTTCTGAAGTGGTTGGGCCAATTCACATCCCCACCACTAGTTGATATGAACTCTGCCATTGTCCCCACTGTTTTTTATGTTTGTACCTTTGATATTCTTCAGCAGACTTTGTCTCTGCTATCTCCCTTCCATGGGCCAGTCTTATGTTAATAATAATGGTAATATCGATAACCATTAACTGTCTACCCTTTAAATGTGCTAGACATTATGATGTGCACTTTACAGGTACTAGTCCTGAAGAAACAACTTTGAGATAGGTGTTATTCGCATTTTACTGAGAAAAAAATCTAGAACTCAAAAGACAAAGTAACTTGCACAGGTACACGAAGCTACTAAGTTGTAGAGGCAGGATTGGAACACAGCCTGAATCCAAAGCCTATACTCCCTGTACTATAAAATCTTCCTGCTCCCTTATACCCTGTCTTTGATCTAACCTTGACCTGTGCCACTAGATATGTATCTAGGATTGACCATGTGGATGTCTGGGTTCTGGGGGACCCCAACCCTTCTCTCTGTCGTTCTGCTTCTAGAATGTGCATGGTGCTCAATAACCTTTTTAAATAAAGATTTATTATTTTTTTCTTTATTCCTCCCCTTACTTCCTTCTTTCCTTCCTTCCTTTCTTATCTTCCCTACTTCATCAAGTGTGAGATAGTCAATTTGAGAATGTAAAGAGTTCTTTGGTAAAAACTTTGGTTTGTTGCTGGGAAAATGTGTCTAAACATCAAATTTCCATATGTCTTTCAGTCAAAACATAAGCTACTTCTATTGACTTCGCTCCAGGTTGAAAATTTCAGTGTATATCATAAGATGTCATGGAGGGAAAATTAGAATTACAAATGAAGCTTCAAGAAGTTTTAATCAAAGAACAAACACACACACAAAAAAAAGGGGGAGAGAGGGAGGGAATGGAAGAAAGGAGAGAGAGAAAGAAGAAAAAGAAAGGGGAAAAATATTCTTAAAGCTTGCAGCAACAACAAAAAACATAACTATGAGATGATGGATATGTTAATTTGCTTGACTATAGTAACATTTCACTATGTATATGTATATAAAAACATAATGCCTTAAATATACATAATTAAAAACTGAAAAAGCCTTGCCTGACCCTCAAGGCATCCAAGGGTGTGCAGTGAACTC
>NW_007729434.1:38393-39126 GCF_000696425.1 Galeopterus variegatus | reverse complement strand
AATTAAAAACTGAAAAAGCCTTGCCTGACCCTCAAGGCATCCAAGGGTGTGCAGTGAACTCACAGGAGTGCCCTGGGATATTTTAATTTTTGGAGGAAACAGCATCATCTGTCAGATACCAAGCAAACTACTAGCTCAAAATAGTTCACAGGTTTCAACGTTAGATTGTACAACATTTTATTGATGACACCATATCCTTATAAGATTGGATTTTTGGCTGTTGCTGTGATAAAGAGAAAGTATCAAGTGAAAATCAATGTGGAACAAGAAGTGAAAATGTTCCTGTTCCAAGATCTGAGAAGTGGTGTAGTGCCCAACAGGTGCACCCCTGCCATTAATAAGTAATTTGATTTTAATATGAAATAAAAATTTTTTTTTCAGGTTTCATGTGTACTGCATTATTTTTTCAAACAATTAAGACCTACCTACTCAAACAAAATGGGTAGCTATTTCTTTTGGCCTAGGGGTGCCATGAATCAAGGAAGTTTGAGAACCTCTATGGCACAACCTAATTTAGAAGATCCATGCCAAACATATTTAACATAGGGTCCTAATCACATCTCAAAAATATTTCCTCCTTATTTTAAAGTTAGATTATCAGCACATGTTTGAAAAATTCACACTTGGCTTGCCATTGAGTTTGATTTTTATGATGTTGAAACTAAAGAGTTAAGGATATGAATCAACTGAATTCAGATCTCAATTGTTTCCAACACAAATTTGAGACAGATAA
>NW_007729434.1:35923-36864 GCF_000696425.1 Galeopterus variegatus | reverse complement strand
TCAAGCTTTTAACTTCTGTTTTTACTCCCAATTTCCATAGAGGGGAATAAAGCAGATAGGGCTTTTAACAGACCTAAAGATTTTCAAATAGATATAAAGCAGATATAAATAAAGAATTTAAACATGTGGTCAGTGAAACACAAGATTGAATGAGGTGTATTGATAGAAGTCCCTGGGAAAATTCTCTTTTGTAGGGCTTGGCCCTCTTAAGAAAATGCCTTGCAGCAAGACCTTCTTCCCTTAAAAACTAAAAGTACCCTTGAACAGTATGAAAAGGGCACTATACTCCCAACAAAGAAAAATTCTAGACCAGATGGTTACATGGGTGAGTTCTACCAAACATTTAAAGAAAAATTAATACCAATCCTTCTCAACTCTTCAATTATTGAAGAGGAGGGGACACTTCCTAACTCTATGACTACCCTGATGCCAGAGCCAGATAATGACTTCACAAGAAAGGAAAACTGCAAAGCAATATCCCTTGTGAATATATAGATGCAAAAATTGTCAACAAAATATTAGCAAATTTGATCTGGCAGCATATTAAAAATTATTTATATTACAATGACCAAGTGGAATCCCTAGGATTTTAAGGGAGGTTTAATGTAAGAAAATCAATGTAATACATCACATTAAAAATGAAAAATAGAAAATGGTCATTTCAGTTGACACAGAAAAAGCATTTGACAAACTTCAACACTCTTCTGTGGTGAAAATATTAGAAGACTAGGAAAAGAGGGGAAATTCCTCAACATGATAGAGGATATTTATGGAAAACCCACAGCTAACATCATACTCGATGAAAGGCTAAAAATTTTGTCTTTAAGATCAATAGCAAGACAAGGAACCACTTTTGCCATTGATATTCAACATTATACTGGAAGTTCTAGTGAGAACTCTTAGACAACAAAAAGAGGTAAAAGGCATCCAAATTGGAAAGA
>NW_007729434.1:25095-34954 GCF_000696425.1 Galeopterus variegatus | reverse complement strand
AAATAAATTCTCAAATAGTTAATCAATTTTTGACAAGAGTGCTAAGACCATTCAATAGAGAAAGGACAGTCTTTTCAACAAATGCTGCTAGGGAAACTAGATATCCACATGCAAAAAAATAAAGTTGGACCATAGCTTACATCATATACAAAAAAAAAAAAAAAAAACAGTATGGTACTGGTATAAGGACTGACATACAGACCAATGAAATGGAATAGAGAACCCAGAAATAAATTCTCAAATAGTTAATCAATTTTTGACAAGAGTGCTAAGACCATTCAATAGAGAAAGGACAGTCTTTTCAACAAATGCTGCTAGGGAAACTAGATATCCACATGCAAAAAAATAAAGTTGGACCATAGCTTACATCATATACAAAAAAAAAAAAAATAGATCAAAGGCTTAAAAAGCTAAAATTATAAAACTCATAGAAGAGAACACTGGGGAAAATATTCATGACACCGAATTTGGCAATGATTTTATAGATGTGACACCAAAAGCACAGGCAACAAAAGAAAAAAATAGATAAACTGGACTTCATCAAAATTAAGAACTTTGTGCATCAAACGGCACTACTGAGAAGGCAAAAAGACGACTTACAGAAAGGGCAAAAATATTTGCAAATCATACATCTGACAAAAGGTTAACATCCAAAATATATAAAGAACTACTATAACTCAACAAGAACAACAAAAAAACAACTCAATTCAAAATGAGTAAAGGACCTGAATAAACACTTCTCCAAAGAAGAAACACAAATGGCCAATAATCACATGAAAAGATGCTCAACATCATTAGTACTCAGAGAAATGGAAATCAAAACCACACTGAGATATTATCTCACACCCATTAGAATGGCTGAAAAAAAGAAAAAATGACAAATGTTGGTGAGGATGTGAAGAAATTGGAACCGTCATAAATTTTCAGTGGAAATGTAAAATGCAGCCACCACTGTGGGAAATAGCATGGTGATTCCTCACAATTTAAACCTAGAACTATCATATGACCTAGCAATTCCACTCCTAGCTATATATCCAAAAGAATTAAAAGCAGGGACTCAAGCAGATTATCTACACACCAATGTTCATAGCAACATTATTCACAATAACCAAAATGTGGAAACAACCCAAATGTCCATTGACAGACAAATGCATAAACAAAATGTGGTATACACACACACTGGATATTATTCAGTCTTGGAAAGGAGTGAATACATGCTACAGTATGGATGAACCTTGAAAACATTACACTTAGTGAAATGACTCCACTAATATTAGGTACCTAGGATAGGCAAAATTATAGAGACAGAAAGTAGGATAGAGGTTACCAGGGGTTGAGGAGAGGGTGAAAGGAGGATTTATTGCTTAATGAATGGGTACAGTTTATGTTGGGTATGATGAAAAAGTTTTAGATAAAGGGAAGTGACTAGAAATTAGACTAAAGTCACACTGTGAAGCATTTTGTTGCTGTGCAAGGAATCTATAGGTTATTTGATAGTCAAGAAAGAGCTGTGTAGGCTTCTCAACAGGCTTCTAAACACTGCAGGCTATGAAGAGGGTAGTGGGCCATGAAGTGGTTTCCTTATATTTCAAATGACACCAGGTAAGGTTGCAGAAATCACACAGGCTGAATAAACAAAAAATCAAGAGTGACTGCCCTGGAAGATCACAGTCTGGCATAGTTATCACAGATGTCGTTTTTGGAAAGATAACCAGTGACAAAATGGCGGATGACTGGTTCTCCCGTTGGTCTCCCAGTCAATGGGCTCTGCTGATCTTACCCTACACTGACACTTTTGGAAATATACAACGTAAAGATCACTTTCTTGGGAACCATGAAGCAAGGTTTGGGAAGAGTTAAATCTCTACCCTTGGTGTTTTATCTACTGCCAAACTTCCAAATGTGTCCATTTCCAGAAGAGCTGTTAGCAAGCCTCAGCTTAGCCAGTTGGTGGTGGGTCTTGTTCTTGTCGTTGCTATTATCATTGCTGATACTGGAGTTTTGTTTGTTTTGCAATTGTTGCTGGAATACATGGCTGGAACCAGATGTGTGGATCCCATCACTGATTAATTAACGAAGTGCCTCAGTAAGAGGCAAGCTCCCGTCTTTGTAGTCCAGTATCTTTGATCCTTACTTAATCTGTGCTTTGGCACTTCCACACTGAAATAGCTTCTGGGGACCTAGCAACCCTCTATCCTTCCAGCACCTGCTACCTTCTCTGCTTATCAACTACAATTTAAATTATTGACTCCAGCTTTCTGGTTTTGATCTTCTGTATCTCCAACTCTCTTACTCCACCTGTTCAGTTAAGAATACATATGCTCTATTAATAAATGGATGTGAACACTTCACAAAAAAGCCACCTGTGATGACAATGCCAGACTGTGATCTTCCAGGGCAGATGCTCTCGGTTTTTTGTTTATTCAGCCTGTGTGATTTCTGCAAACTTACCTGGTGTCATTTGAAATATAAGGAAACCACTTCATGGTCTACTACCCTCCATTCCAAAATTCACAGGAAAACTCTAAATCCCTGATCATTTGCCCATTAAAGTGTTAAAACTTGTCATGTCTACAAGACCAGAAAAAACTAAACTTTAATTGGGTCTCCTCTCTATGTTTTTGGCCCAATAAGTAAACCTGAATATAGCACAATCTCTCACCCAGGAAACAATGGGGAGCAATCAATAGCATGTCTCATTTGGTTCCACATCCAAGAATAAAATCCGAACTCAAACAGAAAACAAACTGGGAGATGGAGCTTACAGAGTCTGGGTCCCAACTAGGGGAAGTAAAGGATCTTTTAAGTTCTACTTTTAGATGTTTTATGTGGAGAAACATCCAAGATGGGTTTGGTTTTATGTCTTTTAACAGAACGATCTGCAAGACCCCAAAGGAGGGTCTGCTACAGCTGTTACCTTGACTACTTCCATCTTTCCCTGGTTTTATATCTTTTTCATCTCCAGTAGTTTTTCTTCTCATATATTCCTTCTAACCCCATCCATGCATGGTAAGAGTTTCAAGCCTTCAGTCAGAATTCATCTTCTCTTTTTCCCTCTTAACCCAACATCCTCTAAGATTTCAGAAGGCAGAAAGGTTAAAAGTTCCAAAGCAATCTTAAGAAAAGCAAAAGTTGGTTGGATACCAGTCTGAAAAATTTAATCTTATCAAACCAGATTGCCTTGGGCCATCAGAATTATAAAAAGCTACAAGAAAATCCAGTAGCTAAAAATGTTGTAGTTCCAGTTGAAGAATATTTTTAATGCCTTTAGACATATAAATCAGAAGGCAAGTGAAGTGGGAAAAAAAAAAAAAGGCAAATTAACACCAGCTTTCCTTCATTCTATGTGGCAAAGGCAAACTGTCTTAGGAGCTGCAGTAACTCCAGTCAAGAGCAAAACCTGTGGCAATCCAACATTGAAGTCACAAGTTTAAAGCCCCCAAAAGTCACCACCAGCCTTCTGATAATCAATCCTAAACAACCTCTGTTTCTCTGTAATGTGTCAGGGAGTTTAAACTTTCTAACAGTAATATTTGAGTAGATTGCATGGAAAGACTGCTCTTTCTCAGTGCTTGGTAAAAGGGACTTGGTGTATGTCTCTCTGCTTCATCTGGAACCTGGTCTTTTTTGAAAAGGCAGAGCAATGACCCATGCAGTTCAGCCTAGATAGAATAGGAGCAAGAGGGACTCACAGAAACCATGGAGTTGTACCTCCTTATTCTACAGATGGAGAGCTGAGGTTAGGAGGAGTTAGTGACTGGGCTAAGGCCACCCCTCTAGATGGGGCATTTCTGAACAAGGATTCCAGGTGTCCTCTTTGGTGCTGAGATGTTCGGGGGCAGAACTTTGGACTTACCTATTCAGTTGTATTTAGTATATTCTCCATTGTGTCACTTGATCTATTCATGCCAGAGTAGAGGCTGAGCAATGAATGAATGAATGAATGAATGAATGGGAATGAGGTCTGAGCATACCTAGGTACCAGATTGCCAAAAAGTAACAGCGGAGCTACCTGAGTTTTCAAAGGCTCAGAAAAAATGGGAGAAGGGCTCGGCATGGTCTTTGAGTCTAATTGGGGTGCCTCTTCTCCACACCAAATATCCATCAGTTGGACCCCAAGATTTGGGCGACAATGTATCTACACACACATTATGTAAAGGAATCTCTTGGTCTTTCACTGTGAAAAAAAACCAAAATCCAGCATACCTCAGCTGATTTGTTAAACAACAACATTTTTTATGTTTTCTAGAGCCCATTCTAATGATCCAGGGAGACCTCTTATGGTCTCTATAAGTTTATAAGATTATTTATGGTGATGGAAAAAGGGAAACAGGATTTTTTAAAACTCTTCTCTCATCTAAATAAAATAATAAAGAGATTTTGTTCATTTAGAGCAAAAAAGAAAACACACACACACAACTTCTTGGCAGCCAAAAGCACTTAGAGGAACACAAAATTTTACTCTGCACTGGAAGAAAACATACAGTCAGGGGCTGGCTGGTTTTCTCAGTTGGTTAGAGTGAGGTGCTGATAACACCAAGGTTCAGGGTTCGATTCCTGTACCAGCCAGCCACTAAAAAACAAAAGCAAAAAATCATACAGTCATTGATTATTCAATCAGCTAATTTAGAGGAGTAATGACATAAGATAACACTCAAAAATAATAACAGAAACAAAGCCAACCTCTTGCCACCTCCTTTTACTGAAAGATAGCAGGAAGAAGTGGGCATCCGTACCTTCTGAGGGAAATTTTCCTTTAACTGGAAAAGTCAACTCTAATACCTGAAATGCACCCTAAAAATCATCAAATGAGAAAAAGTAAAACCCACATCTGAATTTACTCTAATTTCTAAAACAAGAAGGCAATGCCATGAACTGTTAATATTCTAACCTTCAGGGGAGAAAAACGAATTTATTTCAGAACCTCTTAGTACTGGTCAGAACTTCTCCTGTGAAGAGAGAATGACAGATAACAGGCCCTCCCGCTGCAGGTACTTTTCCCGGCCCCTAAATGTTTTGTAATCATATGTGGTAGCTCCGGATTGTCTTTATTCCAAACAGCCAGGAAGTAATTTCTCAGACAGTTTAACTTTGATAGCAGGTCATTTGAATCGATTGCACGCATCGTCCTGACATGGACTTGTTATCTTCATTATTTTAATTACTCTTTGGGGCCACTTTTTTTTTTTTTTTTTTTTTTTTTTTTTTTACCATTGGTGTAATTTTCTCTAAACTTCACTACCAGCCCAGTGTGCTCCAGCCTTCTACAAACACTCGCAGCTCCCTAATCTTACCATGCTCACAATTCTATGCCTTCCACATGCTCTTCTTTCTGCCCTGCACAGTCTTCCTTTTAGCCCCTTCTCCTTCCTCTGCTATTTCCACAGTCTTCTTTCAAGTTTCACTGTTGGGATCATGCCCTGAGAAACTTTCCATGACTCCTTCTCCCCACCTTTTGTTCTGACCAATGCCATGGACCAGATAACTTTTTGCTTAATAATGACATCACTGAGCAGCATACCTTAAGTAATGAAATTTGTTTGTGAAACTCTGTCTTCACTGAAAAAAGCAAAAAAGTTACCTTTTTTGGGTGGGAAGTCACCCACCTCTGTCATACTGCTGTCTGTACTATTCTGAACAGCTGACAGTTTCTGTTAATTTAGTTTCACTCCCCAGTTTGGCTTCCCGTATGGAAAGCTGGAGTGATTTTTGAATAACAGCAAGTCATATCTGATGTGGCAGCAACTGGCAACTCTGACATTGAGCTTGGCTGTGGCCATTACCCAGGATCCTGTGCTTCTCCTTGAGAAGCAATTACAATTTCACAGGCTGGAATTAAAATTCTCTGTGGTATGCAATAGAGCAACTGACACTGTCAAAGTGATTTCAAGCTGCTAATCTCTTGCTGGAGTTTGAGTGAAAATAGAGCTCTTTATGGCAATGGAGGTCTGGCAACTTTAAAACTAAGACTCTTTGATATGTTTTAATTTGCACTGAGGTCAGCTAGCACTGCCTCCTCCCGACAAAACTTGTTATTCCACTTGATGGTGGGAGACGGGGCTGTTTCCATAATGATGGAACAGAAATGGTGTTGGAGGGAGGAAGAAGTGTTCAGACTAGGAATGAGAATATCGAAAATGGGCCCTGGCTCTTGCATGAACCAAATGAAGAGAGAAGGAGAAATGGAACAACTTCTGAGCTCTAACTTGGGGAAGGACACGGAGGATAAATGCCCTTTATGGTAGGCTTTCCCAAAGTTCTTCATGGAGATCCCCTGATTGATGAGAAGCAGCCCACACTTTGTAAAGAACCCAGATGCAGCATGCTATAACAAAGCCCAGAGCTTCAGGCGTTAGACCTGGGTTCAGATCCTGCCTTCTCCTCTCTCTCACCATGAAATTTAACTTACTTGAGACTCAGTTTCCACATCTGTGAAATGGGCCCATATACACTTACCTGCAGAGTTGTGATGGATCAGATATGGAAAGTGCTTTTCACAGTGGCCCGTCCATAGCAGAGGCTGGTTAAAGTTTAGGTGTTATTCACAAATGGAAAGGCTCTGTCCAAACACGAGGTTCTCATGAGATTCTCACGAGGTTCCCCAAACCTTATGACTTTTGTCATAGCCCATGACCATCACCAGAATTGTTTACTTAATGAATCATTTTTGAAACTTCATTTATTTTGAAGGAAAACTATATCATGAATGGAAAACCTTTATCTCTTCCCATACATAGTTGCCATTTAAAACAATAAAAAATAGGAAGAATTAATAAATTCTACTTAGCATTGTTTGAAGAAGACTGTGGACTTGAGGCTTATGGTATTCAGTTAAAAAACAAGGAACACCCTTTCTCACCCGCTACATGGGATCCCCACAATCCAAACCTCCACACTCTATGCCCTTGGGCTGTCTGCTAGCCAATTTCTTGGCCACCAGGGAGACATTAAACCTAAACGTCTCGTTTTCTACTGTACTCTGTGCTCTATGCCTCTGGGCCGTCTCCTGGACAATTTCCTGGCCTCCAGGAAGACATTAAAACTCGAACGCCTCATTACAGTGGATACCAGTGGCGACAAGATGGCACTCGATTTAGATAATCACCGAAATGGCAAAAGCTGTAGAGACTCCCTTATGTTCGAGCCTTCTTCTATCTCTGAACGCATTCTTCTCTCTGTCAAAACTGTCCTATGTCTCAAATTCTCCCAGCTCATGCTTGACCTCCCGTTCCAGACTTGGATCAATCTTCTGATCTGTCAGCCCTCCACATTTCTCTCTCTTCCCCACACCTGGCCTCCAGATGCTTGTCCTCAGCTCAACCCCTCCCCTTCTCCCCTTTCATCAGGTAACAACCCTGCTTCAGCTCCAGCTTTTTATAACCCTTCCATGAAGTGGCTGGGTTGGAAGGAATTGTCTGAGTCCATGTACAGGGAGCAGGTCTGGATAGTGGCTCAGGTACATGCTCAAAATAGTAGGTGGCCTGTGGGAGCTGTTGCTGTTCCTTGCATGGACCTGAATTGGAACTACCAGGCTGGCCACAGGGATCAGGATCTCCAGGATAATATGATTGCACACCTACTTCACAGCCTCCAAAAGCTACTCACAAGTCAGTAGTTATGACAGGCTTAGAGAGATCACACAGAGACCCACCGAAAATCCCAGCAAGTTCCTAACCCGCCTCTCTGAGGCTTTACATGATTACACACATATAGATCCAAACTCCCCTGCAAGCATAGCATTCTTACACTCTCACTTCATTACCCAGTCAGCCTCTGATATTGGAAAAAAGTATAAAAGATATCAGGCCAAATACCAGCTCCTGTCTAATGCCATCCATGGCTGACATAACCAAAGCTGGCTGACTCTAGGGACAAGCCACCCAAGAACTGCTTCAAATGCAGTCAATCGGGCCACTTGGCATGGACCTGTCATAACCCATTCTCACTACAAATGGCCATGTCACTGGGGGGATGACTGTGCCACTCGCCAGAGAGAGAGTGGCCCAGTCCCCAACCTACAGCCTTTGACTTCACAGCCATCCCTACCGGAGCTTCTTGGCTTGCCCAGGAAGAGGACTGATGACACCCAGGGCCTGAAGCCCCCATGGAGATCACCACGCATGAGCCCAGGATAACTCTCCTTGTAGCAGGTAAGCCGATCTCTTTTGTCATCGATACAGGGGACATTTACTCTACCCTTCCTGACTATGCAGGACCAACAACCCCATTCTCTATCACAATAGTAGGGGTCATGGGATCAGAAAACCACCCACAGATCACTCAAACTCTTTCCTGCACCCTACATCACACCCAATTCACACACAAATTCTTAATAATGCCTCAATGCCCAACCCCCTTACTGGGACAGGACATCCTTTTCAAATTCAAAGCTACTCTTACCCTAAACACTTTAACTCCAGCTACAATACTCCTGTCACAGGCCACCCCAGACCTTCCCCCTGAGGTTTTCACCTTCCCCTCCCCCTCGGGCAAGGTTAATCCCTAGTATGGGACACTTTTTCTCCCTCCATTGCCATGCACCATTCCCCTATCCTTGTTAAATTGTGGAACCCTCTTTGTTCCCTGATTCCCCACAGTACCCCATCACTAACAAACACCTAATAGGCTTAAAACCCGTGGTACACAAACTCCTTTCTTCTCATCTCTCATGGCCTACCCACTCACCTTTCAATACACCCATCCTTCCTGTTATAAAGCCTAATGGCTCATACCGTTTAGTACAGGACTAATCCTCAGCCTCAAGGGTTTCAGGATAGCCCCCACTTTTTGGCCAGGCCTTAGCTCAAGACTTATCTGAATTTTCCCCAACCTCTAGCACTGTAATACAATATGTGGATGACCTCCTCCTTTGTAGCCCCTCCTATGAGGATTCAGAGGCCCACACTGTTGCTCTCCTTAATTTTCTGGCCTCCAGGGGATATCAAGTGTCCCCAGCAAGGCCCAAATTTCTTCTTCAGTCACCTACTTGGGAGTTCACCTCACCCCCAATACCAGAGAAATAACGGTGGATTGCAAGAGCTAATTTGTGAACTCCCTACTCCTACCACAAAGAGTGAACTTCTCTCTTTCCTGGGGCTTTCAGGATATCTCCGTGTGTGGATCCCCAACTTTGGCATGCTAGCAAAACCACTTTATGGGGCAGCCAAAGGGGATCCTGCCATTCCCTTAGATCCCACAAAGCCCATTCATTCTCCCTTCCAGTGATTAAAAGCTGCTGTCCTCATAGCCCCAGCTTTATCTCTCTCAGACCTTTTTCATCCTTTTATCCTATACATCACCAAAACCCAAAGATTGGCAATTGGGGTTTTGGGACAAAAGGCAGGAGATATTTTCTCCCTGGTTACAAACCTCTTTAAATAACTAGACACCACAGCTCGAGAATGGGCCCCTGTTTATGGGCCTTGGCAGCAGCTGCCCTTTTAACACAAGAAAGCTCTAAACTAACTTTTAAACAACAAATGGTCAAGACCTTCTCAGCCATAAGGCCAAGTCAATTCTCTCCATTTCCTGCCTACAAATTATTCACCTTACTTTCATTGAAAATTCCCAGTTCTCCTTTAAACTTCACCCTCCCTTAAAATCCAGCCACTCTCATCCCAAAACACTCACGACCCTTAGAACACAATTGCATGGAGGCTTTAGACCTCTTTCTCAATCCCTTTCTACACATCTCCCCGCATCCCATTACACAGTTCGTAGATGGGAGCACAACCTCCACGCCCGCCCCCCCCCCCCCCCCCCCCCCCTAGCCCAGTCCGGGAAGGGGGCCGCACCCCCCCCCCCCCCCCCCCCCCCCCCCCCCCGGCAGGTTATGCCATAGTAAATCTAACACAAGCTA
>NW_007729434.1:21300-24215 GCF_000696425.1 Galeopterus variegatus | reverse complement strand
CCCCCCCCCCCCCCCCCCCCCCCCCCCCCCCGGCAGGTTATGCCATAGTAAATCTAACACAAGCTATTGAGGCTGCACAACTCCCAAAGGAGGTTGGGGTTATACACTTCAGAGGACACCAAACCTCCAACGACCCCACAGCCCAGGGAAACAAACTGGCAGATCTAACCACAAAATAGGCTGCTCAATCACCAGCCCCGACTCTTCCTCTCCTGCTCAGGTCCTTCTCATGGCCCCTAAGCCCTTATCCCAATACACGCTCCAAGAAATACAACACCTTCAACAGTTGTGGGCACAGAGAAAGGACAACTGGTATACTCTCTCCAGCTGCTATGTTCTCCCTACTACACAGGCTGAGCAAATCCTTTCAGATTTCCATAATTCAGTTCATATAGGCTATGAACTCCTACTACGCCTTCTTCAGCCCTTATATTACTCTCCCACAAAGCACACGCTATCTTCTAACATTAGTAGATACCTTTTCAGGTTGGGTTGAGGCTTTTCCCTGCACTTCAGAGGATGCTACAGCAGTAACACACGTTCTCACCTCAGAAATCATCCCTCATATTGGCCTCCCCACCAGTCACTCACTCGCCTACTGGCTGCCACCTGCAAGCCCCACAGGCCTCAGCCCCTTTGAGCTTATGTATGGCAGACCCTTCACTCTCACACCTCTCCCTTCCAGCTTATCACCTCAGCAGTGGGGCCTGCTCACACTCTGCCTCACTAACACCAAACACTACCACTCACTTACCCCTCCTCATCCATGCCCTAAAACCAGAATATATTTCCTTTGTAAAACTATGTTATCCTGTTGCCTGCCCCCAACTCGATTTTTTGCATATTCATTTGGCTCACCCCTGACATCACCGTCCAGACGGAGGGGACAGGGACTAACTTTGGCCCCTCCCTCTCAGGAAGTGCCCCCACTCCCGTAGGGCACTAATTGTACCTTCTAATTGGGGCAGGGATCTTTCCTGCAACTGGGACTGGCATAGCGGACCTTCCTACTGCCTCTCAATTCTATCAGAAACTCTCAGAAGAACTAAGTATAAATAACATCTCTTCCCTCCAGCGACAGGTCACCTCACTCATGACACTCACTTTACAGAACTGTCAGGCCCTTTACTTCCTTACAGCTGAGAAGGAAGGTACCTGCCTCTTCTTGGGGGAGGAATGCTGTTACTATGTAAATGAGTCTGGGGTGATCCAAAACAACTTAAACCATTTAAAGGCAAGCATTGATTGTGATGCAAAGGGTTACAAAACACGAATACACCTGGGGGGTGGCCCCAGTCACTGAACCCTTGGATGCCTTGGCTTATGCCCCTACTAGGACCCCTAACTGTGCCTCATCCTACTTTTTGTCCCTGTCTCTTTTGATGTTTCTCTAATTTCTTACAGGAATGCATGCAAACATTCACCAACCAAAAGGTCGCCAAATTGTTCCTGTGAGGAGGATATCAGCCCCTCAGCGACCCTTCCCTGAAAGAATACAGCCTCCCCACATGAAACCAGTACCCCACCGCCTAATTGTTTTGGCCACCAATATAAATCTTTTATTTTTNTTTCCTATACTTAAAAGTCAGGAATGATGGATTTTGGACGTGACTGGGGCCATTGTGCACATAATAAGCACTAGCACAAAATAGCCGCTGGCCTTGTCTTCCACTCCAGCACCAAGCCCCGCTCCGCTTCCCTTTACCAGAAGCCTCCTGACTTAAACAGAAACAACTTTCCGGCTTCCACATTGGCGCAGTTCTCCACCCAGTTACATCAACCTGATGGTCCCTCCCCGCAATACATTTCATGCCCAAGAGCTAATATAAACTCTCACAATCCCATTGTTGCTGCTGTCCCCCATTTTCAGGGCAGCCCTGGGCTGCCTGCCACTCTGAGCACAGCCTGGCAGATTTTCTTCCTTTAATAAAGCTTGAACAGTACCCAGCATCTCGGCTCACTTTCTTTCAAATTATGAAGGTCTTTTTTACTATACCTCCCAACATAGTATGATTTTTATCATTTGCTTTTTGGATTTGATCTTCTTTTCTAAGAGTTTTTCTAAAATCTTCCCACTAAGCCCATGTCCATTTTTGCAATGACAAGAGCTGTTTCAGCTGCATTTTAAGAACTGCATTTAATGAAAAGATTATCAATAGATAAAATTCCAAGGCCAGCCTTAGGATTGGCCCATCAATGGCATTGGGATAAATGAGGATTTAGATGATGAGAAATCTAAATTTCTACTGCAGCCTTTCTATCTGGCTCATGTTGGAACTTCTCAGAGTGTTTGAGTAAGCATATACACCCCAGGTCACCAACAAAGGCGCAACCCCTGGGAAAGCATCATATTGTCACAGTCTGACCCCAAAGTGAATCTAGGGGAAAATAACCATGCAAAAAAATGGACACATTTATGACATTAAATAAAAATTAGGTTTAGGAGGGAAGAGAAACACAGTAAAATTATTCTACAGGAAGTCGTACAAGTCAGACAAGGATATTAGTGAGATTTAGTAATAGATGGAATGCAGTCCTCTACATCTTTGATGTGGAATTATCACTTAACATAGCCATGTCTTGAGCCAGTGGTTTTGGTAAGTACAGGGGTAGGGCACCTATTTTTCAAACATTTTTTCTTTGGCTGACTTTATGTCAATACGTTCTCTACACATTGGACTTTGAAGAGGCAGGGCTTCTTTGCACTGGGAAGGAATTTATGCTGACAGTTTTGCCACATTTTCTCCACCATCTGACAGATATAATTATTAAGTGGGGTCATGGTCAATAATAACCTATAATGTATTAAAACTCAGTCTGATCCTGTGGATTTAATTTAATCAAATCTCAACACAAGTTTTTCCTTACTAAGGACTCTATACCCGAGTTAATATAATCACATAAAAAGTCTCCCT
>NW_007729434.1:18099-20523 GCF_000696425.1 Galeopterus variegatus | reverse complement strand
CCCCTGCCCCTGGTAACCTCTATGCTACTTTCTGTCTCTATGAATTTGCCCATTCTGGATAACTCTTATAAGTGGAGTTACACAATAGATGTCCTTTTGTGTCTGGGTCATTTCACTTAACATGTTTACAAGGTGCCTCTGTGTTAGAACATATATCAGAACTTCATTATTTTTATGGCTGAATACTATTCCACTGTATGTGGACACCACATTTTGTTGATGGACATTTGGGCTATTTCCACCCTTTGGCCATTGTGAATAGTGCTGCTAAAAACATGAGTGTACGTGTGCAAGTACCTGTTTTCAGTTCTCTTGAATATATACCTAGGAGGGAAATTGCTAGGTCATATGGCGATTCTATGCTTAACTTTTTGAAGAACCACCAAATCATTTTCCTAGAAGTTTACTTTTGGCAACTCATTCTGTTGTTTTGTGCATTTCCGTTTCCTTAGATCCTCTTAACAATTTGCTATAAACATTTTCAAAGATATCCAAGAGTTGGGAGTTGAGAGTACAACAAACCCACGTACCTACTATCAACTGATACATAGTCTATATTTACATTTCCACAGTAATCTTAAAATACTGTCTTGCCTTTGATTTGTTTGAATCAGGATCCAAATAAGGTTTATTGTACCTGATTGGTTTATATCCGAAGTGTCCATTAAGTTAGTTTAGTCTCTTTCCCTTTTATCTATGCTATTGACTTGCAAAAGAAACCAGGTCAGGGGTCTAATCGAACACCCCCTATTCAGAAACTGACTAATTTCTTCCTTGTGGTATTGTTTATGTATTCTTTTAAAGTAAATATTTTATCCTTGCAATAGATATAGTCAGTTCCTGTAGCTGCCACTCTCCAGCTTTAATACCAACCATAAGAACCAGCTGAGATACTTTTTTAAAGATGCAGCTTCCCAGCTCTTGTGCCCCTGACTCCCCACCCCCCACCCCAGCGAGTCTGATTGAGGTGGTCTAGGTTGCAACCCAGAAGTCTGCATCTTTAGCCAGCTCTTCAGGTGATTTGGAGGCAGGTGGCCCCTAACTACGAGGTGTAAGCACCACTATTGTGGTGGTGGTTTTATCAGATCACTTTTCTCCATGACTAGAGACACACCTCCATCTGCTGAAGGAATCCTAAAGGCATCAAAGAGGCCTAGGAGAGAGAATGAAAACAGATTTTGCCCTTTTCACCATTTGGCCAAGTTTGGCCATCTCAGCCAGGGACCATTCTGATGATGTGTTAAGCAATCAGGGTCCTTCCAACTCTGGGATGAAGACCTTCTTTGGAAGGAAGTTGCTATGCACAGCCCATACTTAAGGTGTAAGAAGTCAAGCTCCACCTGCCTGAGAGTACAGATCTTTGTGAATTATTTGGAATTGTGCACAGATTTGTCTCTTCTCCTTAATTTGTTGTTAATTAATTAATGTATTTATTTATTCAATCATTTATTTGTATTAGGACAAGACTCATGGATACTTATGTTATACCTTGGGTTATAATCCAATACTACTTTATTTTGTTGCTAAATTGCTCTAGTTTTGGCCATTGGGAGGTCTTTCAGTTGGCTGCTATATTGTATCCCGTTAATATACCCCCATTTTTTTGTTTTTGTTTTCTTTGTTGTTCTGGTGCTTTTTGTTCATTTTAGGGTTTTTTTGTTGTTGTTACTGCTGTTGTTGGTTTGTTTGGTGATTCTTTGTTTGGTTTGGCTTGGTTTTGATCACTTCTTTACTTCCTGGCGCTATAAGGTGCTCCAGGCTTATCTTGTATATTTCCTGCCCCAGTCCCAGAATCAGCCATTTCTCTAAGAAGCCCTGTTTCTTTTTAATGGACAATGGTACTAGAAATGAAGATCTGAGTGTTAGGTGTGCTCATTACTATTAGAATGTCATAGCTTTTAGACCCTCTCAGCTGAGAGTATGTGTATATACTAAAGCATGCATTTACACATTTATATACATGTTTCTATATGTAAACCTCTGTATCTTTATTGAACGAACCATAAGTCCATACTGATGTCTCCAACTCTGAACTATTACCACGGGTGTTATTCAAGCCTTCTCCCTTTGCTTATCTGTAAATCCCCTCACCCACAGTGAGAAACCTGACTCCCACCATGTGCTGCCCATTACTTAGTTGTTCAGTTCCTGTGTATACGTATAGCATATCACAATTATTAACCTGTACCCCCATGGGAAGCAACATTACTGGTTGGAGTACAGTCCTTTTGTACGGTTCCTTTTTCCTATAGTCTTACAGACTCCACTCATTTCCAAAGTTAGTTAGGTTAGCACCGTATTCTTCCACCTCCTTCAATACGGTTGTTTCATACATTTGGGATACATTTGAAGTCTTTTGCCATATTTTGCATTGCATCGTGACCTCTGGAATGATTTTTTTTTTTTTTTTTTTTTTTTTTTTTT
>NW_007729434.1:6309-17198 GCF_000696425.1 Galeopterus variegatus | reverse complement strand
CCCTCGGCGGGAGCGCCTCCATGCTCCCAAGCGGCGCACTGTAGCAGTGCGCCACCGGGCCGGCCCTGGAATGATTTTTAAATTTGCCTACATTAAGGTTTATTCTTTGCACTATATCCTTCCACGGGTTTTGACAAATGCTCAATGTCTTACATTCACCCTTAGAATATCATACAAAATAGTTTCACTGCCCTTAAAGATCCCTGTGCTTCACCTTCATCCGGCACTCTTGCTCATTTCTTGAATCCCTGGGAACCACTGATCTGTTTATCATCTCTACAGTTTTGTCTTTTCTAGAATGTCATGTAGTTGGAATCATACAGTCCACAGCCTTCTCAGACTGGCCTCTTTCACTTAGCACTATGCATTTAGTGTCCATCCATGTATTTTTGTGGCTTTGATAGCTCATTTCTTTTTATCACTGAGTACTCTTTCATATGGCTATACCATAGTTTGTTTATTTAGTCACCTATTAAAATGAACATTTTGGTTGCTTCTAGATTGTGGTAGGTATGTGTACAGGTGCTATAAACAGTTGCATGCAGGTTTTTGTGTGGATTTAAGTTTTCAACTCATTTGGGTAAGTACCAAGGAGTGTGACTGCTGCATGGCATGTCACGAGTATGTGTAGTTTTTTAAGAAATTGCCAAACTGTTTTCTACAGTGGCTGTACCATTTTGCATTCAGCAGCATAACCTTGCCAGCAGTTGCTATTATCAGTTTTTCTGGATTTTAGCCATTCTAATAGTTGTATAGTGGTATCTAGTTACTGTTTTAATGTTTCTTTTAAAGAGAAACAATACAAAATTGCGTCCTGTTTCATAAAGCGTGCAATAACTCATGAACTCTGGAAACTGAATCAATATGAATGTGACCCCCCCACAGGGTCCGCCTCTCTTCTTGCCTCACACCCCAAGCAACACGAAGAAAGGGGAACCCTTATAACTAAGGAAAACTTATTGTTGGAATGGTCTGGAAAGTGGCACACATTTAAGATAAAAATGTCTGGAGACATTTTATTAGCAAAAATCAGAGTAACCAGTGGTAGAAAATAGTTCTATATCACAGATCACACCAATCGCACAAAAGCCCCATAGTGGCTCCTTTAGCCTGTCTAGATAGCAATTTCCATCCTAAGTGTCTTATGCTGTGACAAACAACAAATAATGAAAGATATTGAAAAATGCTGAACCACTCTGCAGTCAGCTGGTGTTCTTTTAGCCCTACACGGTTTTCTCCAGTGTGCACACTTTGAGCAATTATGGTATAAATCATTCTATCATCTGCACACTGAGTGAAAAATGTAAAAATCAGAAAAGAAAACACTTAGAATGCAAAGTGCCAAAACACTAAATGTCATCAATCAAAATCCACATATCCAAATGAGGAAGTTCAGTAGAAGTTCTCATAGCAAGCCACCCCGTAACTCACAACTCTGACTAGTTCTCTCTCCTTGGTAAGCCATACACTGACTGAGGACCAGGAAATAGCTCTGGAAGCTGCTCAACACACTGCCTGGACTTCTGCTCCCAACAGATGGGTCAGTCGTGTGTCCCCCAATTGGCATTTTACTTATAACTATGTAATTTATTTAAGTTGTATTATGGAAGTGAAACGAATTTGAAAAGGAGACGTCATCATAATTTCATTATTAACTAAGTTGAATGCTTTGTAAAGGTGTGATAAAGGTGAATTGCTAACAAAAATGGAGAGCAAAATACCTATAAAAGGAAAAAATGTGCAAGGGTAGAAGGATCTTGTGCCCAGATTTCTTGGCAAATGAGCACATTCTCACCCCTCTTTAGAGAAACAGAAATTGGGAATTGAAGATGTTGCTTATGGATGTGGTTTGCACAAGAAAGATGACTCAACTCCAGACAGTAGACCCATACTCAAAGAAACGCTCAGATGTGACAGGTAAAGATTGTCAAATGAATGAATATGTATTTTAAAGACATTTTTTTATTTCTCAAATTTAACCATATGTTTCAATTAGCCCACCAATTTAAGCAAGTATTAGGGAGTATTGCTGCTATAATGGTACCCTAAATAAATCACATTAGACACCCAACAGTCCATGTTCTGATTCAGCCACACTTTAAGATGCCCATGACTTCATTATCTGATAAAATGACGAATCACCTGGGCCTGCCAAAACATTGATTTCCTCAATCTTGGGGAGCATGGTAGAGGCCTGGGAAAGCTGACCTGGCTTCTCAGCATACCCCAGTGTGCTGTACTAGTATTTTCATTTTGTCTGTTTTTGTCCTTTTTGCACATTGTGTAAAATAGGTCAGAAAGCACTGGAAAGGTGCTTATTTAAAATCTGACTGACAAAGCTAGCTACCTAATTTTCATTCTCGTTCCATATTGAAGTAAATACCAGGCAATAGATAGGTTATATGTATCAGTGTGGACATCACATTCCTTATTTTGGGCATTGAATAAATACATAGTCAATGTTCTTTTCTGAGTCTTTAGAACTAGCAACTATGTCCACTGGTTTGGGGGAATTTTATTTTTTTGTTAGTGTGTCCTAATAGTGGAAATGTAGGCATTGTAATGTATAGTTGTGTAATGAATTATTTGGAGTATCTTAACAAAACCACATTTATTATTATACAGCCATAGCGTTTATAGCCTAGCAACTACTGTTCCTTTCTTAGTTTGTGAAATCATTGCCCCATCAGAAATTACACAGCCAAATAATTTTACTGAATCAACACTAATCTTACAATTCATCTTCTGCGAATGAATGCAATATTTGAGCTTTAAAAAACTTTTGGGATAACTATCAAATTACCAATGGAGATTTGCTTTGAATTGCCTGCTTCACTTTTCTGAGCAGACCACTTATTTTGATAAATTCTTAAAATTAATCAGATTCTCTAAAATAAGTTTTCTTAAACATCAGTGTTTGAATTTTATAGTTATCAAAGAATAATACCTATGTTGGCATTTGCCATTACTGTGCAACTACGGATTTTTGAAAGGCAAATGATCTGTGAGGTTGTTTAATTCATTTAAGATTAATTCTCCCACCTACTTCTAAAAGGATCTGAGTTTCTTGGGTTTTTGTGTCTTCCCATTATCACAATCTCTGGCATTGACCAAATAATGAATTTGCTTTTTCTATTCATCATTAGCTTTTACCTAAGAAGCTTCAGTGTTTCTCTAGAGCAAATTTCTGATGTCATGAGTCACAAAACATTAACTAAGAAAAAAAGAGGCCATAAGTTCACTGCCCATTCACATGAGGAAAGCATTGGGGGAGTGAGATCGAGGCTCTGTCATTCATGATGACAGACTAGACCTGTCGTCCTCACAACTGTCAGCCACTTCCTGTCTCCCTTTGCTATGACTTACTATAATCAGTCATCTTATTGTGAGGAAGGATTAGAGAGGAAAAAAATATAGAGAGGAGAGAAAGGAAGATATTTCAATTTACTGTTTAATTTCAACACTTGATATTTTTTTCAAAGAATTTGAAATACCACACAGTAGGACTAGAAGAAGATATCTGAATAAGTTTAAATCTCTGCCACTAACTAGAATCAACACATAAAACCACATCCAGAAGACATGTATTGTTCTTACTCAAAAGAAAGGGAAAGGAAACCAACATATGCTTTTTGGGGGAGTTAGGCACCATAGTAGGCACTTTACAGGAGTCATCTCATTGAAGACAATTAACAGTCTTTAAAGTTATCAAAATTTGGAAATAATTCATTAATCCACAGTGTTGAGACAGAACTTGCTAATAATGGTACAAAGACAAATTACAGATGTTTTTATTTTCTTTAAGGAAATCTTTAGGTATGGTTGATAAAGCTCAGAGAAGAAAAGTAGAAGAGGAGAGTTGAACTCCATAATGAAACAATACTATTTACAAACACCAACTTTTTAAATGTCCCATATAGAAGGGTAATTCAAAAAACTTTCTGGAAAAATGGAGTTAAAAGATAATACAAATCTTTCCGTGAACTTTTTGAAGACCTCTCATAATCATTTCATGTGCATGCTGAATAACAAAACTGTCTTAAGCCAACTGCACCACCTAGTGGTCAGTACAGGAAGTCATTTCTTTAACAACTGGTCTTTCCTCTTAAAATTTCCCTCCCTCTAAGGAAGGTTTCCTGCTCTGCTCCTGACATATTCATCCTTCCTCCTTCTTTCCCTCCAAACATTTAATGATATCTATTATGTGCTAAGCTCCGCTAAGTACTAGGGATAGGGAAGTGAAAGAGACAGTCTCATCCGCAAGGAGATGGTCCTTAATAGGAAAGAAAGCCATATAAACAATACCATTTTGAGGGTTAAAGAAAATGTTCTGTGCTAGAAAAACAATGGTTTTACTTGTTTTGCATAATTATCATTTGTATATATGTTTGAAATAAACAACACTACCCATAATTCTAGAGTCATGAAGATTAAAAGGTAGCCAGACTCAAGAAAACTTCACGGAGATAACAGATAACAAAACAAGGGGGTGGGGGGAAGAAATAATAGCATTATCCAAGTGGGTTATCCCTAGAATATAAATGTTCTCTTCCAGAATGTATTTCTTTGTTGCTCTTTCTGTGGATACCTTCTTCTCCTATTCACTTTATGTTGTCCCTTTCTTCTTTGGATGTTGTAGCATCCTATACAGAAAAATGGAAGAAGAAAAAAAAAAAAAAGACTTAAACATTCTCTCACATACAGTCTGTAGATAGGCTGGTACAGTGACTCCCTGGTGGCTTCCGAATCTCAGATGCTTCCAGGCTTTCTGCACCAACTTTCTTAGTGTGTGGTGGTTGTATCCTCTTGGTGGTAAGATGGCTCTCTAATCTCCATATGACTTCCACGGGCCAGAGACCTATCACCTGTGTAAGGCAGCTGGGGAAATGTAGTGTTTTGAAGGTAGGCACATTGCCACCAGGACAAAATTGGCGTTCTGTGAGTAAGCGATAGAGGGAAACGGATATGTGCAGGCAGCTAGCAGTGAATGCTGAGATGGCGTCCACCTCAGGCCATGTGGGCCATCCCGACAGTTCTCTGCTTCCTGTGCTTTTCCTTCATGGGGGTGTGTCCTTGTCAATCTGCACCATATCTTTCATCCCTGTTTCATCCCATTGCTCAGGGCTGCCTTCGGGGCAGGGTTCTGCAATGAGAATTTCCTAGGGCGCTTTAAAAACCCCACCGGCAGGTCTCACCCCAGACCATCCACATCTGAATCTCAAGCACACAGGCTCTCAAACTGGGCTGCACATTAGAATCACCTGAGAAGTTTGAAGAACTACTGATACCTGACTGCCACCTCCGGAGAAAATAATGTAATTGCTCTAGGGCTCAGCCTGGGCATTGGGAGTTTTACTTTAATTCTTAGTTATTTGTTTTTTGGCAACTAGCCAGTGTGGGGGTCCAAACTCATGACCCCTGTGTGCAACACTGTGCTCTATCCAAGTGAGTTAACTGGCCAGCCCTCCGGCATTGGGAATTTTAAAAGCTCCTGGGGTGATCCTAATATATAGCGAAGTCTGAGGACCACCGTGCTAGGAGTAGGACCAGCCATCAATAGTTTTTAATGCTCCTAAGGAGATTCCAATGCTCAGCTGAGGCTGAGAACTACCCTATTAAAGCATCTTCCTTTCTAGCAGAAAGCTCATTGCTGTGGGGTTGGGAGCAGCTGTGGGCTTCCCTGCCTACTCTTAACAGTGGAAATTTTGGACTCCACACCGCTTGGGCCTGTAGATAGACCACAGAGAGGAAGCTGTTTGGAGATGAAGATGAAAAAAAGGGAATAATTTAATCTCTATAGGCTTGAAAAAATCAACATATAGATTTGTGAAGGTCTTTGTAAGGGATTGTCCATCCCTCGACATTTTTATACCATCCATCCTTTCTCTGTGTGAGGGCCTTCTCCACAGCTGGTCAGACTTTCACCTTTAATTGTGGGGAGAGGAGGTCAAGGGTGCCGTCAGCAGGGTGAGGGAGCCGTCTTTCCGAGTTTAATGGCTTTTCTCCCTGGGGACGACCTATGAATTGTTCAGACTCTTACTGGGGATTTCGTTTTCAATGAATTCTTGTCTGTGGTCATGCTATCCTGCTAATTCTGGATGGGTAAAAGAGTGTTGTGCTCGCCATCTGCCTGCTTTGAATCCGAAAAGAGGTCAGAACAAATATGAGATTTTTTTCACTCATTTATAATTAATAACAATTAATAATTTAATATTATTGCTTTTGAGATGGATGATTTCACCTATGGCAGAATATATCATTTTAGAGGACTTGTTAGTGATTTAAAATGCTTTTAAGACACTCCCAGAGCTTGACCATCAGCCCAAAAACTTGTCTTAGTGATTGGTAAGCTAAGTAGAGTCAGTTCTATGGTAAAATGGAAAGAGATAAGACTGGAGACTCACTGAGAATTACTGTGAAGGGGAGTTTTGAAATTGAGAACATAGATCTGGCTGTCAAAGTTAAGATAAAACCAAATATAAGGAGGGAGTTTCCTGGACAATTCCAAAATGTCACCCTAACACACTCTATATGAAGGTTGGTTCTTCTTGGAATTCAGCCAAAGGTTTTAGAAACCTTTAGGATGTCAAAAGGAGTTTGCTATAATAATAGGTACCATGAATTAAGCACCACCTTTGTACCAGGTGCTGTTCCCGGCTCTTTCTGCACAGTATCTTATTTAATCCTTAACAACAGCCTATTTTACAGAAAAACAATTGAGATATAGACTTGACTGAGGTCACATAGCTAATAAGGGACAGAGATGAGATTTGAAACCAAGTCTCACCTTTAGGAATTCCTTTAATTGCATTATCTGAAGAAAAAAGAGGAGGAGGTGGAGGAGGAAGACAGACAAGAAGTCTGAGAAAGTGTTGCAGAAATGCTCAACCATCTGTACCTGTTTTCTCAAAATATTTTAATCTTGTGAGTCCATTTCCACATTTATTTCTATACACGGGATAATCTCGTCAGCAGCTGTGGGAAGACGGGAGGGTCCTGACTGTCCCTTATAGGTATGAAACGAATGAACGAATGAACGTGGCTGGTGCTCAGTTCCCTCAGCTGCAGGTGACAGCGAGTGGACCACAGCCCTCGTGTTCGACCCTGGGGAGCAGTAGTGGCACGTGGTGCAAAAGGGTGTGCGTAAGGCGTTGATAGCACCCGTAAGCACAGAGTTGTTCTTTTTAAGGAAATTAACTTCCATTTGCATCGTGGTGGAGCCTCCTGTCTTTACTGGAACGGGCGGTGGCAGCTGAGACCTGGAAGAGTGATCAATGTGACTTCCTCGTCCGTTCCGTGGTTCCTGCCTTCTGACTCTCTTTCAACTCACGTTCAATAGGATCTTATTTAGTGCCTTCTCTGGGCATTGTGCACATCCTAATCATAATTTCCAAACCAGAAATGTATCCTAAGTTTATTGCTATGAAAAAATCTTAAAGCTAAAGTTGATGATATGAATCGCTGTTGGCTACTGTTTGCTGATCACATAACATCTAAGCTCCTCAGTTTAGTGTAAAAAGTTTTCTCTCTATGCTGCCAACCTGCCTTGCCAAACTAACGCTTGCCAGTCATCTCCATGGCAACTCCTTCCAGCTCTTCTGAGATTGTCATTATTTTCTGGGTCATGCTTGTTCAACTAATGTATCTATGCCTTTGCGTGTAATGTGCCTTCTGCGTGGAGTACCTTTTTCTCTTATCTATGGTGGTGTGTCCCTCTTCATCTTCAAAACCCTGCTCGCACCTCCAAAGTGAGTCACTCTTCTGTTTTTAAACCTCTGTTCACACCTCTCTGACAATACAGCACTTCCTGTTGGGACTTCTCTCCCCAGTAGCATCTGAAATCCTCAGGGTCTGGGACGATGTGTTATATATGTCTTCGTCTCTCTCATGCCTGCCTGTTGTAGGTATTTAACAGAAATTTTGCTGAATAAATTAATAAAATTACACAAGATTGAAACTGTGTCAGTCAACCTGGGGCAGGGGGTTAATAGATGCAAGGAGCGTTCTATAAGGGGTGGGGGAGGTGTTGGAAAAAATGTCATACATAACTATGTACATGTTAACATGTTTAGAGATGGCAAACGTGAAGGAAATAAGCAGGGGCTTTAAACGTGTTTACAATTAATATATTGCCCAGCACTTATAACAAAATTCAAGGTGGAGATGTGATGTCCATTGACTCTCAATGATTTCTGGAGGCCTCATGGACAATGTAAATTTGGAACCTGTGCTTGAGAGATGGGAAGGAAGGATCCCTTTTGTCCATGAGAAAACAGGCCCAGAAAGTCATTTCCAATGAGGAAAAAGAGCGTGAATCTGAAAGTGGATGAGCTGAGGGCTCAGCACCTGACAGGCCCTCAGGAAACGTCTGCTGTTGGTGGTGTTTGGAGTATCCATCAGACGCCCGCCAACTACTCCGATGTTTCACTAATTGAGAGCAAACTCAAGATGCCAAAGAAGGAAGAGAATTAGCAGCCTCATGATGCAAAGCACAACTTTCCTGGAAAACTGTGCACGACGTGACCAACACATCCTAAACCCCAACCTAAAACCTAAACCTCAACAGCCTTGCTGATCCCTAAGTCTAAAAGATGGAGGCTGCTTCCTGCCTCCTGGGGAGCTGAGACTGCTGCAAAGATGCTCAGTCAGCACAGAAGGTCACAGTCGCCTAATGGGTCCCCTGAGTGGCTCAACAGAGAGAGCCTGAGCATGAAGAGAACTGTGGGCTCCTGAGGCTGCTTTGAGAAGATAGAGCCTGCGCCCTGCACCAGAGTGACAGCCACAGGGGCTCGGAGGAGGAGCAGGCTCACTGCTACCCTCGCCATTCCGTGGGGAGGACTTGGGGGACAGAGGGGCAGGGAGATGGCTTCCTTCCCAAGCTGGAACGCAAACAGCCCCACCCACTCATGCCACAGGCTCCCCTGTCAGGTAAATGGCTCCTCTTCTGTTTTGAAGGGATCAGCAGGGTGTCCAAAGAGGGGCCCCCAGCGTTCACCCCACACTGCCATCTCCATGGCCACCGGGTTAAGTCCCTGCCGCTCTGCAGAAATGTGGGCGGGAGGTGGGCCGGGAGTCATCAGTTCTGCAAAAGACATGCTGAGCAGAAGGTGTGCTCGGGTGCTTGGCATGGCTGCCCGGGAGGGGCAAAGGCTGGCCAAGAAAGGTGAAGGGACCGGGGCTGTGCACGGTGACCGAGCTAGGGTGGCGTGGGCAGGCACACGAAGAGAAGTCTCTGGAGGAGGGAGGACCTGTCAGGGGATTGGGGTGAGTCACGGTCACCATCAAGGCCGGTTGCATCACATCTGGAAGTAACTGTGAGCGTTGGGGCAAGTTCCCCCCTTCGTCCAAATTTGCGAGGGATTTGTGACCCCACGTAACCTCATCATGGGCACGCCGATATTAGCAGAATCGCAGCGTGTAAGAGCCCAAAGTGACCAACTCTTCCAACCCTCTTATTTTACAGATAAAAAAACAGAGACCAAGAGGGATCCGATGTCAGCCTTACAGTTTGATTACACCCTCCAAAAACATCATAAATCTCCACCGTCGTTCTGCGGTGACACTCAAAAGACTATCCCTGTCATTTTCAAAGGGTGTCAGGTTTCCTATGTGGGACAAAAACCTTTGATTTACAAGCACCCGTCTTCACCATGCAGTCTCTTTTGGTTCATTTTTGGCTCATGGTTGGCTGCTGAAAATTTAAGACCCCCGTGGTGTGCAGTTGCTGTTCTGCTCTAGTCGATGGAAGTGGGATGTGCTAAGTTGGATGTCTTCAAGCAGCTGGAGGAGCCAGAAAAGCCAACATCCTTCTTTCATTCCCTTTAAAGGCTGCCTATGGAAAAGACAGGGCAGGCCCAGCTCCGGGTACACGTGGAGAATTAGCAGGGGGGTCTGGCAGGAAGGGCTAGCAGGACGGGAGCTAGAAGAAATGACGCGTGGCCTATGGACACAGTCTGTGTGTTTCTTCTGGAGCCCTTTGTCACACTGATGTGGGACCAGGCTTATGAGGGAGGACCCAGTCGGGAAAGGCCATTGCGCTGACTTTCATCCTCCTTCCCCTGTGTGGCTTCATCCACAGCCTTGCCACCTCCAGAGGGCATCCATCCCACAGACTGGCACCATCAACACTTGGACGCTTCAGAAGTCCTCGTGTTTTCAGTCTTGCTCCGACTTCTCTACAGGGACGCCACCCTTTGCCAAACGTGGTGGGGTGTGGGGTTTTACTGAGTTGCTCTTCCTTAGAAGCCTCCCGCCCCCATGGGCCACTGCGAGGAGAGAAGGGAGTAAGAGAGGAAGGGATGAGAAAGTGGCTTACTTCCCTCGCAGGCCTGAAGGCCAGACGTCTGCAGTCGAGGTGCTGGCAGAGCCGCGCTCCCTCTGAAGTCTCTAGGGGAGGATCCTTCCATGTCTCTTCCAGCTTCTGGTGGCTCTAGGTTCTTTGACTTGGGGCTGAAGAAGTCCAGTCCCTGCCCCTGTCTTCTTCACATGAGCTTCTTCCCCGAGTCTGAACCTATCCAACCTTCCTCTTATAAGGACACCTGGCATTGGATTTAGGGCCCACCTGAAATCTAGAATGATATTATCTCGAGACCCTTAACTTGATTATGTCTGCAAAAATCCTTATTCTAACTAAGATCACATTTGCAGGTTCTGGCAGTTAGGACTTGGACATATGCTTTTGGGGGCAGTTAGTCGCCACTGCTCATGGCAACATTTCGGCCAAGGTGGCGGTGATAAGCTGAAGGCTCTTTGGAGCAGTATCAGCTAAATCCTGTTCTGTATTTCTCTGTCCTCTGGGCTCCAGGCCTGCCCCAACCTAGGTCCAGTAACCCGGGAACCAAGTCTCATCTCTCCCCTTTCCCTTCTCCCCAATCCTCCCCCACCTCCCC
>NW_007729434.1:3976-5309 GCF_000696425.1 Galeopterus variegatus | reverse complement strand
CCACCTCACCCCTCCCTCCCCACCTCTCCCCCTCCCTCCCCACCTCACCCCTCCCTCCCCAAACTAAAAATACCCTTTTAAGCACATGAACCTGCAGAAGTTAAACACTTTGTGCAAGGTTATACAACAAGTTAGCAGAGGTAGGGCTGGAGCTCAGAGTTCCCTATTCCTACTCCAATGTCCTTTCTGAAGGAGTTATTCTAAAATCATATTGCTGCGGGTACAAAGCATGAGGGGGTAGAGCTTTTGAATGAGACCATGGACCTTCCTGCATTCCTGGCAGCCTTTCCAGGCTGTTTCCAAAGAAACTTATCAGCCTGTCAACATCGTCACCAGCCCCTCTTACCTTCCCAGTGTCAGAGGCACGACAGAGTGCAGACAAATGGGCTTCTCACAACCTCCCCAGCCAGTAGCTATGGAGGCAATTTTTCATGTCTCATGTCCAAAGCGCATGATGGCAGCGACTTCCAGGCAGCTGAGCCACGGCACTAGCTCTGTGAACTACACTGTCAATTTTTATTTTAATCCTCCTTTATTCACAGTTTGATTTCATTTAGGATTGGCCTCACTTCCTGTTCAAATGCCAGGCCCGTGGCCCCACACTAACTGGCAGAAGTATCTAGTCAGCACTACAAAGAGGGAACTCTGGCCCTAGACTTGCAGAGAGTTTGGCTTCTGCGTTAACTCCACCTTCCTGAGCAGCTCCCAGCCCTACAACAGTCAAGAGAGAGACGAGGAATTCCGTCTTCACTTTCTGTTTCTTGGAACTGCACTGGCTTGGAAATAGTTTTTTTCTTTCTCATATACAGTTTGCCCTCTCATGTTGTTGAGGAGTAGGAATAAATAGGCCACGTCGCAGATCTCTGAAATGAGAGCCCCCTTGAAAAGATTTAAAAGGTAGGTTAATAAAGTCTTTGAATGTGGACTTTGGGTGCTTATCAAGTCAGAAAAATGCATTCTTTGGTAAAGGATTCATCTCAGGTCAAACGTGAAGGCTCAAAGTGGATCTTTTCAGCAAACACTACACGGAAGTGCGGAACAGAAAACAGAAGTAAGTCAAGCAAAGCTCCTTCTCAGTCATTCACAGCTCAGCACCCCAGGGTGACGGGGCAGAGGGACCAGCCCCAGCAGGGAGGGGCGAGAGAGCACCTTTCTATCTGGCTGCCTCGAGGGATCACCCTGAAAGCCATGGCTGTTGTGTTGCCTGCATTCTCTGATTTCCTTGATGTAAACCCACTCTAAATGTCAGCCTCTCTGTAAAGCTCATTTCCAGTTGTTTTGCTGTTGTTGTTGGCTTTGGTTTTGGGGGGAGATTAGAGTCTCCCCAAAAGCA
>NW_007729434.1:1924-2460 GCF_000696425.1 Galeopterus variegatus | reverse complement strand
AGGTTGGTGCCATAGAAACTAAGAGTTATAGGAAGGAGGCAGTGGTCAAGAGGATTTCATTGCAATTAACAGTTTATAGAGAATAAGATCTAAGAAGAGTCTGAGTTAAAGAAGCAATTGACCTTGGAGGTCATCAGTCTAGTCCTCTTTTCTGAGTTCTATACTTGCATATTGAAGTGTGTACTTGACTTCACAAAGGTACCTCAAATCATATATTCTGATGTCCTGAACTTACATCATCTTCCTTTCACAGCACTCCCCAAACATGATGCTCTTCCATGGCTCCTATTTCAGTGGATGTTTCTACCGTCTATTCTGTTATCCAGGAGTAGCCCTTGGCAATGTCCTTTTCGTCACCTACCATATCCAACATCTTCCTAGCTGCAGGGGAGGCTGGGAAATTGGCTGGCATTGGCTTGGACCAGGGCTTGGCTAATGTTTTCTGTAAAAGGCCAGATAGCAAATATTTTAGGCTTTGCAGGCCATATCATCTCTGTTGCAACTACTCAGACCTGCCCTTGGAGTGTGAAAGCACC
>NW_007729434.1:0-1791 GCF_000696425.1 Galeopterus variegatus | reverse complement strand
TTGCAGGCCATATCATCTCTGTTGCAACTACTCAGACCTGCCCTTGGAGTGTGAAAGCACCAAGAGAGAATAAGTATATGAATGGGCACGACTGTGTTCCAATGAAATTTTGTTTACAAAACCAGGTGGTGGGCTGGATTTGATCCAGGTGTAGTTTGCCAGCATCTGCTTTTCACAAAACATGGCCCATTTCTAAGACCTGGGCATGTCATGGCTCCAAAGCAAGGCATGGTTCTGTGAGCAAGAGGCAAGAGGAATGGCTGCTGGTGGGGCACTAACAGAGTCTGCCACCCCTGGTCAGTGGGATTTACTTCTCGGGTAAAAGCTGCCCCTTCCCATGACTTACAGTTATAAACTATTGGAGGTGTTGGTTGAACTATGAAAGCTGTACTCTTGATTTTTAATGAAGAGCACACTTGAATGGTTGTTTTCCCCCTGGCTATGGCTGGTTAAAGAGTTAGTCACTCTGACCAGTGACTTTGGCAAAGGGCCCCACTAATTCTACAAGTCACCAAATTGTACTGTTTCTAAACTGATGTTCTGGCTCCTGAAACCTGATGGTAAGAAAAGTAGGATTGAACTAGCTGGAGCTGTGAGGTCAGAGCACCTGTGCTGGGGTGTATGTTAACTTGTTTGGAAATATTTATCGGTGCATCCATAGATACGCACTTGATGAGTAACTATATTTGTGCTGCACTTACATGCTTTTTTCTCTGCCTCTAATGCAATCAGTGCACATTACAGAGGCATGAATATGCAAATGTTGAATAAAGCTTGAATTTTTTAATTAGAAAAGCTAAATCAGGGGAATTATAAGCACCCAATTTAACATTTTAAATATGAAATGAACCATTCTCCTTCATTCCCATTCATCGCCATGGATTTTGTTGATATTCAGCAAGGAACTTGATTATTTTATCCAGGTTTGTTTTTAAAGGAACTGGCTTGGGTTTTGGTGAGATCAGGAGAAGTAGTGGTTGGGGGAGGAGGGTAAGATGGGGAGGAAAACGTCTAAAGAACAACTTTTTTTCTTGTCCTGGTTGATGTCGTTGGCACATGAAGTAGCTTATTGGTTGTATTCTTGCAAAGGGTATAGGCGTGTAAATACTCAGTTGGGAATTACATTTCCAAAAGGAAGCATTTTCCCCACTCAATTTTCTCTTAATTCAGAAAAATTACTTTTAAATTGATGTAACACAGCAGCTTATAATGGTTACATTACTCTCCCCCAGGAATAGATGCAGGCTTCTCTCTGCTCCCTTTTCAAACTGGTAAACAAACACTCTCTCTTCAGGCTTGACTCTTTCCAAAGAGAAAAGTGAGTTTCTCTGCTGGCTTGGGATTAAAGAATCCACACTGCAATCAGTTGATTATTTATTAAACCCTTCCTCATGTGGGATTTAGTACTGTCCATAATTAAATTACAAAGACCCAGGCAGGCCAGGCTCTTTGGAATTTAGAATCTTCCATGGTCTAAGCAGCTGGGTGATCTTGGCCCAGTGGCTGGTCATGATATCAATAGTAATTACACCGTATAATTATGCAGCACTTTATTGAAAGTACTTCTGCCTGTGTGTCATTGTTTAATTTGAAACCTACCTCTGGGCCTCCAAGGAAGAATGGTCTAGGCCATCTCTAAGTCCCTTCTGGAGCTACCCCCGTGAGTTCTATAAGGTGTTTAAGTGGGGGAGAAGGAGAGAGGGCTCGACAAATGGTAACTGCAGCAAACTGAACCCTAATTTATATGCTAGTGTGAACAAGTAGTGGGACATACAGTGCTCAGCAACAAAA
>NW_007729433.1:239929-240317 GCF_000696425.1 Galeopterus variegatus | reverse complement strand
CATATGGTTTTTCTTTTTTAGTTTGTGAATATGTAAATTACATTAATTGAGTTTTGAATCTCATTTTTTCCCATTTTCTTTTTAAAATTAAATTTAATTAATTATTTTTTAAAGATAATTTAATTTACATATATGTGGGGTACAAAGTTGACTTGCAGCAGTTGTGTGCAATGTGTGATGGTCAGATCAGGATAGTTAGCTTATTTGTCATTATCATACGTAATCATTCTTTGTGTCCATTAACCAATTTCTTGTTAACCCCCGTCTGCCCCTTTCCTCCCATTTTCTACCTCTACTAACCACAATTTCATAGTTCTTTGAGTTTTAAATCTTAAACCACTCTTGTATTCCTGAGATCAACCACACTTCATCATGATATAACTTTTTT
>NW_007729433.1:237274-237550 GCF_000696425.1 Galeopterus variegatus | reverse complement strand
TTTCCAATTTTTGGATATTACAAATAAAGCAACTGTGAAAATGTGTGTACAAGTCTTTGTGTGGACATATGTTTTAATTTCTCCTGGGTAAATACCTAGAAATGAAATGGCTGGATAAATCAGTGGGTGCTATGGTCTGAATGTTTGTGTCTCCCCCACAAAAATTCATATGTTGAAACCAGTGTCTTAGATGGTAGGACTGTTGGGAGGTGATTAGGTCATGGACAGTTACCTTGCACCTACCACTATGTGAGAAACAGTGAGAAGGTACCTCAG
>NW_007729433.1:233244-235182 GCF_000696425.1 Galeopterus variegatus | reverse complement strand
CCTTATGTTTTGAAGCTTTCAGCATATAGGTTTTTCACATCTTTTATCAAATTTATCTCCAATTATTTCATATTTTTTGATGCTATTATGAATGATATCTATTTTTGTTTTCTATTGCTGAGTAATAAAGTGCCACAAACTTAGTGGTTTAAAACAACACCCAGTTACTTGCTCACAGTTTCCATTGGTCAGGAGTCTGGACATGGGTTAGGTGGATCCATTACCCAGAGCTGTCATGGCTGCATTCAGTGGATCAGCCAAGACTGCATCGCCACGTGAGCTCAGAGTGCTCTTCCAAGAGCATTCAGGCTGTTGGCAGTGCTCAGTTCCTTGCAGCTGTAGAGCTCATATGGCTTCCATCTTTGAGATGAACAGGAGAAAATTTTACTGATGCTTTTTAAGGGCTTCTGTCTGATTAAGTCAGACTCACCCAGGTAATCTCCATTTTAACACAAAATGAACTGATTTGGGATTTAATTACAGCTACAAATTTCTGTTTGGCATAAGCAGCATAATCACAGGAATGAAATCTATCATATTGACAATCTTGTCCACATTCAAGAAGAGGCAATTATACAAATCCTGTACAACAGGGGGTGGGGATTTTTGAGACCGTTTTAAAATTATACCTAGTAACTGTTTACATTGTACATTTCTAGTGTTTATACATTTGACTCTTTAATTGGAGTGATGAGGGTGGGAATCCTGGCCAGTTTCCTGATTTTAGGGAGAAAACATGCAGTCTTTTACAGTATTTTAACATTAAGTTTGACTTTTGCTATAGGTTTTTCATAGACTCCCCTTCTTAGGTTGAGGAAGTTTCCTTCTGTTCCCAATTTGCTGGATTTTATTAGTTTTATTAGTTTCTTTTTAATAAGTTTTATTAGGATTAGGTATAGATTTTTATCAAATGAGTTTTTCTGCATCTTTTGAGATGATCATATGGTTTTTCTTTTTTAGTTTGTGAATATGTAAATTACATTAATTGAGTTTTGAATCTCATTTTTTCCCATTTTCTTTTTAAAATTAAATTTAATTAATTAATTAATTTTTTAAAGATAATTTATTTTACATATATGTGGGGTACAAAGTTGACTTGCAGCAGTTGTGTGCAATGTGTGATGGTCAGATCAGGATAGTTAGCTTATTTGTCATTATAATACGTAATCATTCTTTGTGTCCATTAACCAATTTCTTGTTAACCCCCGTCTGCCCCTTTCCTCCCCTTTTCTACCTCTACTAACCACAATTTCATAGTTCTTTGAGTTTTAAATCTTAAACCACTCTTGTATTCCTGAGATCAACCACACTTCATCATGATATAACTTTTTTTTATGTATATTGCATTTAATTTGTTAAAAGCCTGTTTAGAATTTTAAAATCTTCATTCATGAAGAATACTGGTCTGTTGTTCTCTTTTCTTGTAATGACTTTGTCTGGTTTTGGTGTCATGAATTCCAAGTTACATAAGTGGTATATTTTCATATAAATAGAATAAATTAAAATTACAATGATATTACATATAATGCTATTACAAATACATGTATTTTGGCATGAACTGCTCTTTGGTGTTGTTTGTCCACTATGGCAGTGGGCATAATGTGCCAAGAAAGCTATGAAGCTTCCTTAAACTTCAAAAAAAGAGCGATATTCAGTTTTTATAGTGAACTGAGGACACATTCATTCATTTTAAAAACATTTGCCGGGCCAGCCTGGTGGCGCACTGCTACAGTGCGCTGCTTGGGAAGCGCGGCAGCGCTCCCACCGAGGGTTCGGATCCCACATACAGACCGGCCGCTCACTGGCTGAGCGAGGT
Source organism: Galeopterus variegatus (assembly GCF_000696425.1). NCBI lineage: Eukaryota > Metazoa > Chordata > Mammalia > Dermoptera > Cynocephalidae > Galeopterus > Galeopterus variegatus. The sequence continues at coordinate 233,366 of NW_007729433.1, read as the reverse complement.
GCGGGGGCAACACCGAGGGTTGTGATCCCGTTGCCGGTCCTGGTCCGGTGCGGGCGCGGCGCCGAGGGTTGCGATCCGTTGCCGGTCACGAAAAAAGACAAAAAAGGGAAAAAAAAAAAAAA
>NW_007729433.1:229714-232244 GCF_000696425.1 Galeopterus variegatus | reverse complement strand
GAGGGTTGCGATCCGTTGCCGGTCACGAAAAAAGACAAAAAAGGGAAAAAAAAAAAAAAAACCATCTGCCTACACTATGTCATTAAATAGCTTGCTTTGTATGTTATTTTACAAGATATACAGTATTGTCTGTGCTATCATCTATAATGCTCATAAAACTTCATGGCATGAGTATTACTATCTCCATTTTACACATGAGAAAATTGAATCCTGGAGTCCTGAAGCAAGTTATTAAAAGAGCTGGAACTCACTATTAGGGCTTCACTAGATGTCAAATCTAGTGCTACTTTCACTTTATACATTGTATTTTTCTATTTTGCAAAGTTCAAAATGTTGGGTACTTGAGAAGGTTCAGGGAATAATGTAGAAACTTTTACTTGATCTGAGGACCCAGAAATATGAACACATTCAGAAAGGCACTTGGGCTGCTCAGATCTATGATTTGGTTAGTTTAGAATTTGTTATTGTTTATACAACTTTGAGAAATAGCATTTGGTATTTGTCATTCTAGCTTAAAGCAATTGTTGCATAGTCACAAAGGGGTAATTGCAGGTGAAAGTTGGCATTTGATGCATACTATAAAGGAATGAATATACAAAGGTCACTTCTCTGACCTTCCTGACACTCCCCTGGGTTCCGAATCTAGGGCCCCTTCCAACTCCTAGATTCCTACTCCTAGGTTCCTCCAAAGATGTCAGGACTACCCCCCAAATTATTCCTGTTTTGTATACATATGGAGATAAATTTGATAAAAGATGTGAAAAACCTATATGCTGAAAGCTTCAAAACATAAGGACCTAAAGAAAAAAAGATGGGTGGGAAGACTCAATATTGGTGAGAAGCCAATTCTCTCCAAATTTATGTATAATTTCAACTCAACCTCAATCAAAATTGCAGCAGACTTTTTCTGTAGAAACTGCTTCTATAATGTATATGAAAATGCAAAAGACCTAGAATATTCAAATCAATTTTGATAAAGGAGAATAAAGTAGGCGCACTAATACTTCAAGGTTATCTACTATACAACTATAGCAATCAAGATAATGTGGTATTCACATAAAGGTTGCCAAACATAATAATGAAACAGAAGAGTCCAGAAACAGATCCCTCCAATATGTGAATAACTGATTTTTTAACAAAGGTGCAAAGGCAATTAGTAAAGAAAAAAAAATGTTTTTTCAGCAAATAGTGCTGAACAATTGAATATCCACATGGAAAAGGTGAACTTTGATCTAGACCTCATACAATATTAAAAAGTAACAAAATGTATCATAGTATTAAATATAAAACCTAAAACTATAAAACTGAAAGAAAACATGGCAGAAAACTTTTGAGACCCTGGGTTTGGCAAAGATTTTTTTGTTATGACACTGAAAGCACAATTTATAAACATGTAAATTGATCAAATAAATTTTATAAACATTACAAACATTTTCTTTTCAAAGACACTGTTAAGAGAACTTAACAGCAAGCCACAGGCTAGGAGAAAATGTTTTCAAATCATATATATAAAAATGGACTTGTCTCAAAATTCATTTAAAAAAACTCAGAAAATTCAAAAATAAAGAAACAATTCAATTTTTAAAAAGCAAACAAAAGATTTGAACAAACACAGAGATGGCAAATAACACATGAAAAGATGATCAACATCATTAGTCATTAGAGAAATGCAAATTAAAACCCCAATGAGACACCACTACATACCTATCAGAATTACTAAAATTAAAAATACTGACCATACCAATTGTTGTCCAGCATATGGAAGAATCAGAACTCTAAAGTACTGGTGGAAATGTAAAATGATACAGTCACTTTGGAAAGTGAGGGCTGGCTGGTTAGCTCAGTTGGTTAGAGTGCTGCCTTTAAACACCAAGGTCAAGAGTTCAGGTCCCTGGACTGTCCAGCTGCCAAAAAAACAAAGCAAACAAACAAAAGGGAGTGGAAAGTTGTTTGGAAGTTAAATGTATTCCTACTATCTCAGTCCACTAGAGCTGCTATAACAAAATACCATAAACTAGGTAGCTTATAAACAGCAGAAACTTATTTCTCACAACTCACTGGGTAGCTTATAAACAGCAGAAACTTAGGAGACTGGGAAGTCCACAATTAAGGTGGCAGATTTGTCTGCCACCAGACGCCTGGTGAAGGCTTGCTTTCTGGTTCACAGATGTCTGAGGTACCTTCTCACTGTTTCTCACATAGTGGTAGGTGCAAGGTAACTGTCCATGACCTGTTGCAGTTAATTTACAGTTGATATGGTTAATATGAGTCACAAATTTTGTGCTACTCAGAGAAAAGGTACCATGATATTGGGAAAGAGCACGAAGATCAAGAACCAGAAGGTGATTCTTTCACTACGCTCTGCAGTAATATCTTTTGGAGCAGAAGTCATAAATACCAGCTATTTATCTTAAAATTTTATTTATTTAGTTAGTTATTTTTTAGTTTTAATTTATTTTGTCAATATACAATGTGGTTGATTATTGTGGCCCGTCACCGAAACCTCCCTCCCTCTTCCCTCTCCCCCTAC
>NW_007729433.1:227445-229210 GCF_000696425.1 Galeopterus variegatus | reverse complement strand
CACAAAGACTTGTACACACATTTTCACAGTTGCTTTATTTGTAATATCCAAAAATTGGAAACAACCCAAATGTATATCCACAGGTGCACAGAAAAACAAACTATGGTATATGCATACAATGGATTCAGCAACAGAAAGAATGAATTATTGATACACACTATAGTATAGATGAATCTCAAAATCATTTATGCTAAGTGAAAGAAACAAGATGAAAAATACATAGATGGTGTTGGGAAAATAGAATACTTTAGTCAGGCCCCCTCACCTCAGGTCCAGTTGGGTGTGGTGCAGCACATTCTTTATACACAAATTGTGTGTGGGGGTGGAGTTAGTGTGCATGCATGCCAATGTATCTTTTTAGTTTGTTGCTATTGTATGTTAGAGAGTTGTGTGGAGCAGCAGCTCTGAACTGCTGGCCGGCAGAGAGTGCTTGTCTAAAATGAGAGCATGTTTACTTTGCTGGCATCTGCTCAGTTTTTCTTTGGACTTTGCCAGTAGCAGTTGAGTTTTGGAGTTTCTCTTTGGACTGCCTAGCTCTGAGATGTGTGTGTACAGAAATAAAGACTACTCTTCCTTCAACCAAGGCTCCAAGGACCTTTCTTCCAGTTACCTAGCTCGTACACCTGCATGTGAAGGGTTTGTGAACCAGTCTGGACAATGGGCTTGAGGGATCTTTGAGCTCCAGACCCAGCCCTAGCTCTACAGATGGTAGTTTATAAAAATCTAAGAAATAAAAACTAATGTATAGCACATTTAGCACTCAGATCCTCATTTCTTATACCATTTTCCAACATATTTCCTTGGAGAAATGGCTGATTCTAAAACTGCGACAGAAAATACACAAGGTGAGTCTGGAATATCTTGTAACACCGGAAAGTAAGAAAGTGCTCAAAAAAATAAAAAACACACATATGCGTGCAAAAACGCACACACACACACTAAGAGAGTATGTCAAGAGGCAGAGGAGCCAACTGTAAAAAAAATCCCAGTACCCAAGGCTGGAACAATTTGAGCAAAAGAATATCCATGAGTCCATACTGACATAAATAATAGACTGAATAAAGTAGTAAATGGGGGAGAAGAGGGAATTTTTGCATGCAGAATTCCAAATAAATTATGTAGATACTCGATCCTAAAGGAAGGGGAGCATAAATCTCTATTCCCCTACACTACCTTAAGGGACTCATAGGGACTTCCTTCCAAAGAGTGCAGTATGGAGAAAGTACCTGTGTAGTAGAGAAACCTGAGAAACACTACTTCAACCAGGTGATCAAGGTCCTACATCAACAGTTGACAGAACGTACCCTTGATACAATATAAGAAATACGACACTTTATCTCTTTGATTTTCCTCTTGAAAATTCATAACCCCAGGCTACTCATGAAGAAAACATCAAATTCCAATAGAGGAGCATTCTATAATACACCTCACCAGTACTCTTCAGGACTGTTAAGGTCATCAATTACAAGGAAAGTATAAGGAACTGTCACAGCCAAAAGGAGCCTAAGGGAGACATGACAACAATGAAATGTGGTGTCCTGGATGTGATTCTAGAAAGGAAAAAAGACATTACGTAAAAACTAAAAAATATGAATAAGCTATGAGTATTAGTTAATAATAACATATCAATATTAGTTCATTAATTGTGACAAATACACCCTATTAACATAAGATGCTAATAACAGAGGAAGCTGTGTGCAAAGATATATGGATACTCTGTATTATCTGCTCAATTATTTTGTAAATCTAAAACTGTTCTAAAAGG
>NW_007729433.1:225837-227154 GCF_000696425.1 Galeopterus variegatus | reverse complement strand
GACATGACAACAATGAAATGTGGTGTCCTGGATGTGATTCTAGAAAGGAAAAAAGACATTAGGTAAAAACTAAAAAATATGAATAAGCTATGGGTATTAGTTAATAATAACATATCAATATTAGTTCATTAATTGTGACAAATACACCCTATTAACATAAGATGTTAATAACAGAGGAAGCTGTGTGCAAAGGTATATGGATACTCTGTATTATCTGCTCAATTATTTTGTAAATCTAAAACTGTTCTAAAAGGTAAAGTCTATCAATAAAAATTTAAACCAAACAGACCTAAAAACATATATGTGTGTGTATAATTTAATACAAAGTTTAATTAATCAGATGTGAATCTTTTAAAAAAACCTAATGTATAGTGACACAAAACAGATTAGTGGTTGCCAGCAGAGTCGTGGTGGTAGTAAGGGAGGGAATAGGAAAGACCAGTGTGAAGGGATTAAAAAGTGACATAAGGAAACTTTTGGACGTGAAGGGTATATTTATCATCTCATTTGAAGTCATGATTTCAAAAGTATATAATTATGTCAAAACTTAACAAATTGTACAGTTTAAATATATGCAGCTTTATGACAATTATACCTTAATAGAGCTTTTTTTTTAATCATAGGAAAAAAACTTCCAAATTTAAATTCTCTTCTCCAAAAATAGTCTTCAGGAATGTTTGGAGTTAGCTCCTCACACCTGAATTAAACTAGTGAATTTTGTTTCATTCAAAGATGCATCTATTTGGGAAGTCCCGTGCCAACAATGCTAATTACCCAGCATCAATTTTCGTGGAGTAATGATGATTTAGGGCATGCTGGGTATCTTTATTACAGTTTTCCCACTTCAAGACTTTCAGTCTTATAGAAACAAACTACTCAAACTGTCCGGCTTGATGGAATTTTTAAACCAACCAAAATTAAGCCAAATATGGTTTGTAAGATTTAAAATGAGTCCAAGTGCCAATTTTATAGCAGAAATCTGGAAACCAAATTCCAAGCCAAATGATACTTAAAATAACACTCCTAAAAAGGCTGGCATTTGATTGTTTGGGTTCAAATCTGGATATGCTACTTAACATCTTTATAATATTAGGTAACTCTGGGCCTCAGTTTTCCCAACTATGAAATGGGGTTAACAATACCTATTTCCTGGGAGTGTTGAAGGATTAAATAAAATAACACATGTAAAAGGCTTAGAAGGCTACTTGGCAATGTTGTTCAGATTCTACAAATTCTGCAGATTCTACAGCATAGGCCATCAGAGAAATGCAAATCAAAACCACAGTGAGATACCACTCCACACACTAGAAGGGCTAT
>NW_007729433.1:222653-225402 GCF_000696425.1 Galeopterus variegatus | reverse complement strand
CTATAATAAAAAGGACAGATAATAAGTGCTGCCAAAGATGTGGAAATATTAGAACCCCCATACACTGCTGGTGGGAATGTAAACTGTACAGTCACTTTGAAAAACAATCTGGAAGGTCCTCAAAAGGTTAAGCCTAGAGTTACTATATGACCCAGCAATCCCACCCAAGAGAAATGAAAATATATGTTTGCACAAAAATTTGTATATGAATGTTCATAGCAGCATTTTTCATAATAGTCAAAAAATGAAAACAACCCAAATGTCCCACAACTGATAAATGGATTAAAAAAAAAACAGTGGTATCCATACAATGAAATGTTATTTGGCAATAAAAAAGAGTAAAGTACTGATATAAATACAACATGAATGAACCTTGAAGACATGCTAAGTGAAAGAAACCAGTCATAAAAGACCTCATACAGTAAGATTCCATATATATGAAATGTCTAAAATAGGCAAATCCAGAGGGACAGAAAGGTTAGTGGCTGCTGGGAGGTTTTGGGAAAAATGGGAAGTAACTGTTAATGAGTATGAGATTTCTCTTTAGGGTTATATAAACGTGCTAAAATTGATAGTGGTGATGGTCACACACTGTGAATATGCTAAAACCATGGAACTGTATACTCTAAATGGGTGAACTTATTAGTATCTGAATTATATCTCAATAAGGCATGTTAAGTGTTTTAAGATAAACTGGAAAGAGGAAAGCCTGAAAACAACATTAGTAACTATAAATTATTTATATAGTTTATAAATTATTAAATAATAACTATAAATTATTTATAAATAAATAATATTTAATATTATGTTTAATATTTAATATTATTATTTATTAATATCATTAATAATTATTTATATTATTAAATAATAATTAACAACATTAATAATAATAAATTAGTTCACCTGTCTAGCTTCATCTATTTTCATGCCCACACTTACTCCATGCTCTATCCATAATGACCGATTATTTATATTATTAAATAATAATTAACAACATTAATAATAATAAATTAGTCCACCTGTCTAGCTTCATCTATTTTCATGCCCACACTTACTCCATGCTCTATCCATAATGACCCCTTACAGTTTCCATATTATATCCTCCTATTTGATGCCCTATGAACATATGTACTATACCTGCTTCCTGGAATTCTCTTTACCCCTCTTCTACCTGCCTAAATATCTAAAATTAGTCAGAGTAAACTAATTGCTGGAATAATCAACTACGAAACACCATGGCCTAAGATGCTAAAGTTTTGTTTCACAATCACGTAGCCCCCTCCCCAGGTGATTCAGGGATCCAGTCTCCTTACCTCGAGTGGCTCCACCCATTCTGGAGTCTTCCATTGTATCCTCTGTACCTGGCTGAGAGAAACTGTAGGTATCAGCATAGATGGGACCTTGAGGAGGCCATATATGGAACTTCTCAAATGATTATTTCTGTTTTGAACAGGTTATATTTAAAAATGATGTCAGGATACCCAGTTGTCTTGGATTTAGCACGGAGATTGTTAGTTTATGACTATGTATCTGAAATATATATTGCAATACTCTCCCCTCTCTTTACCATGTCCTCATAATTTAATAGGTGATCTGTTTAAAAAGCCCAAAGGTAATTATTTTTAAGAATAAGCATATTGAGGGGAGAAAATACTATTCCACATTTTTACTGAGGATCTTATGATACAGCCCAGGGTATAAGCTGGAGCTAAAGGAAACTTTCCTTAAAGTGCTATTTATTAAAAATTGAAATGTATTCCTTAGGGCATGTTAAATTATGGCACACAGCATCCAAACTTCCCACACAGGTAGAGAGATGTTACCAACTATCTCCCACCCTCAAATTTCTATGTCTCATTTCTATCATCCCTGTTTGAGAGGAGCTGGACATGTTGGTTATAGTAAGATAAGTTTGAAAGCACTCACTTTTGTGGAATTCATAAGGGAGATAATCTCTTTTAAAATATTTAGGGTCATCTTTGATATGTTTGTTGTAAAAGGTAATGTAGCCAAATACCTTCCTCTATGTTAAATCTTTACAAAACTGAAATCCTGAAATGGTTACAAAAATCTAGCTTGATAGAATCCATTCGTTTTTCCAAATAGATGGGACATAGTTCTTAATTTGTAGTACAAAATCTAATACACTTATGAGGTTCCATCCCAAAGCACCTGCTCTTCAGGGTGGAATGCAGACCAGTGGCTGGGAACACCAACTCCAGAGTTTCAGATCTGGTCCCTAATTGGGATAGGGAGGGGCTTTGGGCGGGGCCTCCCTAGAGGGAGGAGCCGTTGTTAGAAAGCTGTGGGGCCAGTCTAAAGCTGTCACTACTCACGTTGTCTTGTAGTTTTTGAGTGTGCGTGGATTCTGATGTGTGTAGGTAACATTCTCAGTGAGAACCGGCTTCACTTGGCATTTGAGTGGAATCTCCAACCAGAGGCGGCTCGTCCTCCCAGACTGCTGAGAACTGTGAGAGCCGCAGAGAGCCTGCTGTAGGGAGCCGGGAGAATCACGACTCTTCTGAGAATGGGCCATACCGAGAGGTCCGGCTAGACCCAGGGTTTTAGTGAGAAGGGCAGTGGAACACCATCAGGGATTGGGAGCTTCACAGCATGCATGGGTTTAAAGCCAGAGAAAAAGTCGGGCGATAGAGCCGCGAATAACTGAACTGCTTTCTCATCCGCAGTCACTCCAGTGCCAGACTTGTGAGTACTCTGCGTCTCCCGTCCTCGGACAGAAGCCGGAGAA
>NW_007729433.1:220886-222062 GCF_000696425.1 Galeopterus variegatus | reverse complement strand
TACCGAGAGGTCCGGCTAGACCCAGGGTTTTAGTGAGAAGGGCAGTGGAACACCATCAGGGTTTGGGAGCTTCACAGCATGCATGGGTTTAAAGCCAGAGAAAAAGTCGGGCGATAGAGCCGCGAATAACTGAACTGCTTTCTCAGCCGCAGCCACTCCAGTGCCAGACTTGTGAGTACTCTGCGTCTCCCGTCCTCGGACAGAAGCCGGAGAACTCTTGGAAAACTCTCCCAATTAGGAGACCGCTCCCTACAGCTACCATCCCCTGCCCTCCCCACTTGACGCCGGGACAGAACCACCACCACCCTTCCTCTGACGACAGGATGGAGGGCAAGGGCAGGAGCTGACCAACGCCGCCCCCCCCCCCCGACTTAGGAGGTGGAGATCCCCCGGGTCCAGCCAAATTCAACACCCATTTTCTCCTCCCTCTGCCCCCATATTCCCGCACCCCCTCCTCCTTCCCCTTTCCCTCCTCCTTAGAGACGGGGGAGGAGAAAAGGGGAGTCCAGGTCGTCATGACTGAGCTGAAGGCAAAGGATCCCCGGGCTCCGCACGTGGCGGGCGGCGCACACTCCCCCACTGAGGTCGGGTCCCCCCTGCTGGGTCGCCTGGACCCTGGACCCTTCCAGGGGAGCCAGACTTCGGACGCCTCGCTTGTGGTCTCGGCCGCACCCATCTCCCCGGACGGGCTACTCTTCCCTCAGCCCCGCCACGAACAGGACCCCCCAGACGGGAAGACTCAGGACCAGCATTCGCTGTCAGACGTAGAGGGCGCATATTCCAGAGTTGAAGCCACAGGGCGTGCAGGGGGCGGCAGCTCTAGACCCTCAGAAAAGGACAGTGGGCTGCTGGACAGTGTCTTGGACACGCTTCTAGAGCCCTCGGGTCCTGGACAGAGCCACGCCAGTCCTCCCGCCTGCGAGGCCACCAACTCTTGGTGCCTGTTTGGCCCCGAGCCTCCCGCAGACCCCGTGGCTACCCCTGTCACCCAGGGGGTGTTGTCCCCGCTCATGAGCCGACCCGGTGACAAGGCTGGCGACAGCTCCGAGACGGCAGGTGCCCATAAGGTGCTGCCCAGGGGCCTGTCGCCGTCCCGGCAGCTGATGCTCCCGACGCCTGGGAGCCCTCACTGGCCCGGGGCCGCCGTGAAGCCGTCTCCGCAGCCCGCCGCGGCGG
>NW_007729433.1:219203-220084 GCF_000696425.1 Galeopterus variegatus | reverse complement strand
CGCCGTGCTCAAGGAGGGCCTGGCGCAGGTCTACCCGCCCTATCTCAACTACCTGAGGTGAGGACCCGGGGCGCGGCGCGGGGCGGCCGCGGGAGGGTGGGCAGCCGGGACGGGGCGCAGGAGCAGTTTGCCTCCCTCCTCTTTGGGGGGCTCAGAATATGCCATTTTGGGAGCATACCTCCCCCAAAGCATTTTTTTTTTTTTAATCTTTCCAAACCTTCGAGATTCCGAAGCAGGACCAACCTTGATTTAAAATGTGCAGCGTCACACTCAGTCCGCCGTAGCCCCGCGGAGCGGAAAGAGGTCGGCCAGTTGGGGGGTATATAAAATGCTTCTTTTCTTAGACGAAGGGCATTTAGCAGGAATGTCTGCCTTGGAGAGGAGTTAGGCACCGCTCCCCCGGGAGGGTGGGGGGACTTTATGAAAGGTGGAACTGAAAGCAGAACCATCTTAGAGCCGTGGTCACTTCCACGGCTCAATTTTCATACGAGTCTCAAGATTCAAATTAACTCTCAGTGTGATGTTTAGACGGTGGATTAAGCATCAGTGCACCGTATTCTGATATTGTTTAGGATTCGCTACAACTTTTTTCATACATGTTTTCAGAAACATTTTAATTTACACACTGAAATAATGGAATGTAAAAAAAAAAAAAAGAATGCTCGGTTTGGAGTCTTATGTGCTGTGAGTAGGCAAAACAGTGCCATATTGTATTAAATAATACTTTAAAATGATAAACGCATATACTTATTTAAGTAAACAGTCATTAAAGAGTTGAGTTTTAAAAACTAAAACCAAAAGCATTGCTAAGTACGATTGAACTCAAAGCCAAACACGTTTATGGTTACCCAGCACACAGTAAGGACATAACATTTCATTTG
>NW_007729433.1:214108-218445 GCF_000696425.1 Galeopterus variegatus | reverse complement strand
ACTCAAAGCCAAACACGTTTATGGTTACCCAGCACACAGTAAGGACATAACATTTCATTTGCCAAAGACCGAATTGTTTCTATATAAGAAGTTTTATAGAAAGATTTCTTTTTTAATCAATAGACTTTTGCTTTCGTGAACATAACATTACAAGCTAATTATTATTCTTTTATGTTGGTTCTTCTGTGAATGGCTAATAACTTGCAAATCTGGTGAATCCAGTTACAGGTAGTCTGTTCCACCAAGTTTAGTTTGCAGGTCTTTCAAGAGTTCTGTTTTCAAAATCCCCTTTCACCCTGTCAATGCTAGTTTAAGAAAGTTTAGTATTAGCGGTGCACCTAAAAATAAATGGAGTACTTTGTTTTGCATTTCAAGGCCGGATTCAGAAGCCAGCCAGAGCCCACAGTACAGCTTCGAGTCATTACCTCAGAAGATTTGTTTAATCTGTGGGGATGAAGCATCAGGCTGTCATTATGGTGTCCTTACCTGTGGGAGCTGTAAGGTCTTCTTTAAAAGGGCAATGGAAGGTAGGCTCCTTTACCCTCATCTTTTATTATTGATTTAATTGTAAGTGCAGACCATCTAATATTTTATAGCTTTCAATTATCCTTTGCATCTTCTAAGAAATGGTGATATATTTTTGTATGACTTAAAATATATGATCATGTTTTAACAATATGTTTTTATTTATAATACTTAAAATTGACTGTGGTTGGATATTCTATTTGCATACTCTTTGACTAACATTTTCAGTATTAGACACAAGTCATAACAATCTTGGACAGTGCTACTATTGTTCACTAACTATTTAGCTTTCAAGAAATTCTAATCAAATTTTATATGTCTATTATATATATAAAGCACTTTAAAATTTTGATCAAAAGCAAAATGATAGGAGTTGAAATTGTATATATGTACATATATATACACAACATATATGTAGATTCAGTTAGACATATAACACATATATACATATATGTACACATATAAACATACACATACATGATGCAGTTACACATCTTCTACATATGTTGTCTTTTCCTTACAAGCATATTTATGTAATACTTTTATAATGGTAATTTTAAACAAATTTTTAAAGTTTCCTTTCATTTAGTATATTTTTGTAAAAGAGGGTAGGAGTAAACAGATAAATGAAAAATTTGGACATCACAATAATATAATTTCTAAAGAAGTATTTTGCTTTAAGTAAAGCTTTCACATTTTAAAAATCATTTAAATTACATATTTAATGATTTTGGATTGAATTGATAGTGTTTCAAACTTTAACCTTCATGGAGAATATTTTCGAATTTCTCTTTCTATCTAAACTCTAAGCAGCCAAACACATTTATATTTGAACATAAAAATACATTGAAAGATTATTTTGCATTTTAATACTATCAATAAATGTATTTTATAACAAGCTGAAATGGAGTTTAGTGTTCCCTCTGGATTGCTGAGCTCACACCTAGACAAGGAACCAAAGATCTGAATGTCGGCTTTTTTGTTTACTGTTTCTGAGTTGTTTTTATTTCAAGAGTCCTCTATTTATAAGCAGAAAAGGAGAGAATGGGGAATTTTCACCTTAAGAGGGCTTTCAAAGGAGTTCATAAAAAATATTTGCTTTGTGTATTTTTAGAACATGATTTGTCTTCACAAAAGATGAATGTATTTAAATGATATTGAACATACTCAGCTTCGGGGGGGGGGTTAGTTTCATTTTGAATTAATTGAGGCACTGTTAAAAAAGAGTATTTGAGAATATTGAGCAACTGAGAGTGGCCTTAACTTTCCCATTGATATCATTTAGTCATAGTTACAGATGGATGTTCTTTGTGGGGAAAGGTCTATTCTCCAGTGGGTAATTGTAGTTACCGTCACTATCTAACCTTGGTTGTGGTTTCTTGAACTTTCCCTTCTGCATTAATATGATTTCACCCATTATTACAGTTTCCTTAGAACAGTATAATTTTTAGAATTGAATGTCCCCCTAAGAAACCACTAAAGGCCAGTTTTTCCCAGCCCTGCTTCTTCCTTTTAAAGATAAGCAAGTCCCAAAGACATTAATCTTAGTTTCCAAAAGTCACACGATTAGTTAGTAGCTGATTGTTAGTGAACATAGGTTAGATATTTTTTAATTGAAATGCTTATGAATCAGAGATAGTATGCACAAATAAATATATGATAAATGCTATCTAATTCTCAGAATTTACTTCCTAAAGTGCATGTATAGAACAAAGAGCACCCTAACTGTAAAATACAAGTGCTTCCACTTCATTATCATCAGAATAGCATCCAAAACATAGAAGTCTTCCCAAATTTATTCTTAGAAACCATTTGATGGATCTCTACTGTTGGCATAGTCCTGTAGTCTTAAGTAGTAAAAATAAAGCACCCTTATTTAGCAGTATTTGTAAAGAGAAACTTAAGATAGATGTTGATAAATTGTTTATGAAACTAGAGCGAGATTATAAAACTGTATGAGTAAATTCCTTCATTTGGCAATTATTGTATACCTCTTATACTTACACTTATACCAATGATATTCTTTCCCTGAGTATTTGAAAGAATGCCTGGTGTATTGTCAGTTTCCATTGGTATTGTTTTTACCTTTAAGGAGCTTATAATGGAGTCGGTGAGGTAACGTATGCACATACAACATTTCAATAAAGATTCTCACTAAATGCCCAGATAAGCGATTCTGTAATGTCTATGAATGAGATTTGTCTGGTTTGTGAGTTTGTGTGTTTGGGCAGAGGGGAGGTGGTTGTGGGCTAGAACATGCATGTTCTAGAATGATGAGAGAAAAGTTACATAGGAGATATGAACCTCTTTGGGCTATTATAGGACAAATGGGATCTCTAGGCATTGAGGAGAGGTTTTAATTGTATATATTCAAAGAAGAGTGAAGAAATTAAGATTACACTGATCAGAGTTGAATATTAATATTAGGAAATTACGAGAGAGTTAAAGGTTAAGAGGCTGGATTGCCAATGTTTGGGTGAATTGGGAGAGAACTGTTTTTTTTCTTAAAGCAGTAGAATAGAGAGAATATTCTGGGAGTTTTCAGGGATGAGAAAGATGGGGAGAAGGACTTGATATCAGATTTGAAATCTTAAAGTGTGATGAGCTGGCTCAAGATGGAGCTATGCACGGATGTGGAGATGGCCAGAAGTTGAAAATCAATAGGCAACAACATGGATATTAATGTTACCAAAGATAATAATGATGGCATTATAAAGTGCTTTCTATGTGCCAGTGACTCTTTAAGTGTTTTACAGTTCTGAACTGATTTAATCCTTATAATGTAGGTGTTATTATTACTCCTTCTTTATAAATGAGGAAACTAAGACCCAGAGATGTTAAGCTGCCTTAATCACAGTAAAGAAGTGGTAGAGTCAGGATTCAAACCCAGATGATGTGACTCCAGAATTTCTGTTCTCAATTACTATGCTGCTTTTCTCATAATAGGAAATGCTGTCTAAGAAAAATAGAGGATTGAGACAAAAAATGTGAGCCAAGTGATGAAACAGGAAGGTAAAGTGAATCCTAAAGGAGAATGCAAGACCAAGGTAATGAGAAGTGTGTAATATAAATGGACAGATCATATTAACTTCACATTTAGGGCAGCAATGAGATGACATAATCAAGGGCCAAGAGTCAGCTTCCCCATCTCTCTTCCAAGTGAGGAATGGGAGATGATAAATCCTATAAATTTACCCTTCACCCAGAAAACTGGGTTTCCCTGGGTATGAGACAGAAGAGAGAAGAGGTAGAGAAAAAAAGATACCATTCAGGAAATGGGGATACGGCGGCAGAGAGAGATGATCTCTCTTAAGCAAATAGAACAGTTTAAGATATACTAGCCAAATAAAGTTAGTTGAATAGCCCATTGCATTCCTTTACCAAGATGTGTAGGGTTGAGGTGACCCAGGAAGTAGTGAGGAACTGCTTAGTAACTTTTGAGGGCATGAAGTAATAATGACCTGCCAGTTCTACAAATTTAGGCTAGTGACTTGGTATTATGAAGGAAAGGACCATTTCTCGTTAGCTTATCTTTGTGACTTAGCACTGTGACTAGCTCAGTGTTGGGAATATATTAGGCATTCAATAAACAACTATTTGCCACATGAAACAATCATCACACCTGAAAATATCACACTCTTATTCTTTGGATGCTTTACTCTATGACAGAACTTATAGTGAATACATTTGACATAATATGATTGAACAAATGTAATATAGTTGAAATGTATTATTTAGAAGATACTAGGCTGTATGAATCTGGCCCCCACATCATGGGCAGGAGGGGAGACAATCAGCTTTGTATCTCATGA
>NW_007729433.1:213238-213659 GCF_000696425.1 Galeopterus variegatus | reverse complement strand
TAAATAAATAAATAAATAATAAAAATAGAAGATACCAGGCTAAGTAGGCGTTAATGGATTTTTAATTGTATTGCAATATTATCTTCATTTTTATTCATGTATTAATTCATGATTAATTGCCTTAAGTACATTAGTTCATGCATTAGTTTATTGAACACCTGCTGTGTGCCACACACTGTGCTAAGTGCTGGTGAAAGAGCAGTAAGACAAGACAGACTTGGCTGGCCACTGCCCTAATGTAGTGGGGGAGAGGGACATTTTACCGATTTGCATGTGTGTAACTAATTGCAGATGTGTTAAGAGATTAGTTTATGCAATGCTTGGACAACTAGAGAACTGACCCCTTTGTCAGAAGCTAGGAATATTTTTACATGTGTGTATATGTATGTCTGTGTAATATGTTGTTTAGGGTATGTTAATA
>NW_007729433.1:212086-212841 GCF_000696425.1 Galeopterus variegatus | reverse complement strand
AAAACAAAATAAACAACCTGTTGTACATCTAGTGGACATGAGAATACTTTGATACAAGTTACGACAATACCAGAGACATACCATAACATTCAGTTAGACAAATCTAGAAGGATTGCAGTTTGTTCGACTAACATACCCTCAAGTTAAACAAGAGACTTATTCTTTTACAGACACTTGACTGTGACCCAGGCACCATTCTGACTGCTTCATTGTATTAGCTTATTTAATCCTTGGAAGAGTCCTATGAGGTGGTACTATTATTGTCTGTATTTTACTGAAGGGTATACAGAGAGGTTACTACTACTTAGGGGTTCTGAGTCCAACTTCTGTGTTTTAATCCCTGCTTCTGTGCTGTCTCTCCAGATTGTTTTGTATTTGAACAAATGTTAATTATACTTTTTCAGACAAAAATATGGTCTCCTACAGGTGACTGGTTTTCAAATTGTGCTCCTCAACTCAGTCTTAACTTCTTCTGCTCAGAGCAGCTCTAATGGTTTACACCTCTACTTAAGAGTTTATTGGAAGAAAGGATTCTCAGCCAACATTTTTTTTTAACCACTTTTTTATAGCAGGAAACCCTTAGGTCTCAGTCAAGTGCTTATTCAAGTACTTGACTTAATCTTAAGTACTTTCTTGACTTTATTTGCTGGTATGTTTTTGGCATCTGTGAAAAAATAGGATGACCATTTGGTCAAGATTCATTCAGTTAGTGAACAGTAGAGCATAACTCCACTCCCGAAGCCAGTGCTCTTAAC
>NW_007729433.1:199472-211959 GCF_000696425.1 Galeopterus variegatus | reverse complement strand
AGATTCATTCAGTTAGTGAACAGTAGAGCATAACTCCACTCCCGAAGCCAGTGCTCTTAACCTCTGTTGGATATTGCCTCTGCAGCGGAAGATACTGTTCTCAATTTCAAGGAGCTTCCAGTGCGTGTGGATGAACAAATGTTAATTATACTTTTTCAGACAAAAATATGGTCTCCTACAGGTGACTGGTTTTCAAATTGTGCTCCTCAACTCAGTCTTACTTCTTCTGCTCAGAGCAGCTCTAATGGTTTACACCTCTACTTAAGAGTTTATTGGAAGAAAGGATTCTCAGCCAACATTTTTTTTTAACCACTTTTTTATAGCAGGAAACCCTTAGGTCTCAGTCAAGTGCTTATTCAAGTACTTGACTTAATCTTAAGTACTTTCTTGACTTTATTTGCTGGTATGTTTTTGGCATCTGTGAAAAAATAGGATGACCATTTGGTCAAGATTCATTCAGTTAGTGAACAGTAGAGCATAACTCCACTCCCGAAGCCAGTGCTCTTAACTTCTGTTGGATATTGCCTCTGCAGCGGAAGATACTGTTCTCAATTTCAAGGAGCTTCCAGTGCGTGTGGGAGTGATTGATTAACACACAACACTGCAATTTAGTGCCTCATTAAGTTCTGTGATGCAGACTTAGAGTGCTGTGAGTGGATCAGGGAAGAAAGCACCAATAGTTGTCGTTACTCACTGCCTGATATGTAGTAGAAACTGTGCTAAATGCTTTATATTTATTATCTCTATTCTTCACAACAATCCTGAAAAGTAGAATTTATCATTGCCACTTCATAAGGGAGTAAGCAAAGACTCAAAAGTCAATTAACTTGCCCAAAATAAGAGATAACACTGGCAGAAATTATTTTGTCCTGCAATAGTTAGAAAAGGTAATTTATTGGAGCTAGTAGGACTTATTAACAAACTTTACAGAAAGATTTAGGAGTTAAGAAGTTTTTATTTTTAGATGGATTATTCAATAAATGGTCTTGGCTTATTATGCAAAAGAAAGCTTTCAGGTGGGCCAACAATGTAAGGTTTTTTTTTAATTCAATGCAAAGAAACTTAAAAGCACAGAAGGAAAAGATGGAGGTCTGTATTTGTAATCTTGGAATGGCAAAACTTTCTAATAGTTACATGAAATCCAGAGTTCAAAAACAAACTTGCTCAAGTATGTTACATAATAAATTTCAAGAATTTTTATAAGGGCAAAAAATTGATGTCAAAAGACAACAACAAATTGGGAAACTATTTGTGACAGATATATAAGTCAAAAAGAAGTTATTATTAATATACGAAGTATTCTTACAAATCACTAAGAAAAAAACAAGAAGAAAAGTGAGCAGAGATATCAAGACAGCTCACAAAATACAGTCTATAGAAGTATGAAAAATGCTGAACTCACTAATAATCTTTACTGATCAAAATAATAATGGGAATTCCAGCTATCAGATTGATAAAATAATGAATAATGACCATTGGAGAATCTAAAGGCATTTTGGTATTATCTATTAGAAGTATACATTACTTTGGCCCCAAAGTTCTACTTCTAGAAACTCATCCTTTAAAAAACTCTAGAAATATATAAAGATACCTTTAAGAGGAAGTTTATTACTTCATTATTTGTAATACTTAGAGACTGAAAACAGCCTGAAGTCTGTTAATAAGAAATTAATAAATTATGGTACACCTTTGCAATGAAATACTTTGTGGCATTTAAAGAGTGGGCTAGCTGTCTATATTACTGATGTGAAAAAGTCTCTAGAACACATAATTTTTTTTAAAAGCAAGCAACTGTATCATTATGGATAAAAATAATTTCACCCATTTGGCATGACTAGGTATAGAAAACTATCTGAAAAAAATATGCACCAAACTTCTTACTGTCAGGATAACTGAGGGACTTCCAATTTCTGATGATATGCTTTGTTCTTTAAGCAAGTATTTACTGAGGAGGGGATTACAGACCAACCTGGTCCTTGACTTTCCTCCACTCTGGCTCTGCCTAGTCTCATCTAGCCTTCTGTTCCCCTACTGCTGTCAAATGGACATATGCATCACTTGTAACCTTCAGGTGCCCTAGAATGTTGAAAGAGACCAACAAAGAATGAACTTGTGGTGGAAAATTGAGGAGAAAAGCTTGGGATCACCCTGCATCATGAATTAAGGAATCTAGCCTGACTAGATGGAACCAAGAACAGATACCGGTCCATAATTCCTTACCCACAATCTCAATATCCAAAAAGCTCTGCAAACAAAATTTTGTTGTAGTCATGTGTCAACAATACCTGACCTGACCTGAATTCATTTGGCAGTAAAACCTGGTCTGCACTCACATGAGGACATTTTGTAGTGTGAATATTCATATCTTTCACTGCATCAATATAATATGTTTCATTATAAAGTGTTGCTCAATATTATCTTTCTAAAATATAAACAATTCTGAACTTTGAAACGTGGCCAAAAAGGTTTTAGCTAAGAGATTTTGGACATGTACTCAGAAATGAATTCATAGACTATTCAGAAAGTGGTGCTTGCTGGCGTTTTACAATGAAGCAACCTTGGAAATTACAATAAGTGTTTATAAGCAATTATTATTACTTGTTCTTATCATGTTTTGTAGATTCTTAATACCATTGCAGAGAGCTACAACAGGTAAATAAGCCATAATATCTCAAACTTCAATAAGTGTTTATAAGCAATTATTATTACTTGTTCTTATCATGTTTTGTAGATTCTTAATACCGTTGCAGAGAGCTACAACAGGTAAATAAGCCATAATATCTCTAACTTCGTATAGTTTTCTATTCCATCAGGAAGATGAGACAACCCCAGCAGCAATTATAATATAGGTAATATAAACTGAATGTGGTTTTAATGTCAAGGGAAAAAAAGATAATATTTAACGAGGAATACCAAATGTTTCTATGGAAAATGTAGCATGTTAGATGGGCTGATGAGAATGCATATGTTTGATAGCAAGAGATGTAATAATGCCTATTATAAACAGTACAGATTGAGCAGAAGTATGGTTTGGTTAAAGCCTAGAACATGGTCAGAATCCCTTGTGATTGTGTATAAAATGTGTGGTTTTTTTCCAAGGATGATCACTTTCATGAGATTTTCAAAGGGATCGGTGACTCCCTCCTCCCGAAAAAAAGTTAGGTACCACTGCTATAAACAAATGGTGAGGATTATTAAATAGAAAGTAAAAAAAATGTTGAATGGCATAATGTGGTGTTTGCAGTGAATTGAGTAAAGGATGAGAAGCCCCTAAAGAATTTTGAACAGTGAAGTGACTTATTCATTAATTTAGAAAGATTAATATATCAGTGTATAGGAAGGATTGAGGCCAGGACGGTAAGAGGCGATGAAAACAGTCTGGGGATGGCACACTAAGGACCTGAGTCAGGGTGATGGTGAGAGGAACGTGTTTAGTGGGTAGACTGGAACCAAGTTGAGCAGGGTGATGACAGCTGCACAAAAGAATTTAGGGTAAAGAGGGATATAGATAGAGGAATTTTGACCTCAGGAAGTAAAAACTACAGTCATCCCTTGGTATCTGCCCCTTTAATATCCAGGACCAAAATCCTGGGATGCTCAAGTCCCTTATATAAAATGGCATAGTATTTGCATATAACCTATGCACATCGTCCTGTATACTTCAAATCGTCTCTAGATTACTTACAATACGTAGTACAATGTAAAGGTTATATAAATAGTTGTTACACTGTATTTTTATTTGTATTATTTTTGTTGTTGTACTGTTATTTTTTATTTTATTTTCTTTAAATGTTTTCTATCTAGAGTTGGTTGAATCTGTGGATGCAAGAACATGCAGATACAGAGAGTCGACTGTACATGATTATCTTACTAAGTAAAGAAGTAATGTTTAAAGTAGTACTTAGAGAGAATTATCCTCAGAGCATCATGCAGAATGGATTTGAACAGAAATTAGATACTTTTGAGTCAGAGAGAACACCTAGGGAGCTGATACATGGTTTCTGAGATGTAGATTAATTTCAAATTGTATTTATATATTCTTCATCAAGATATTGAAATAATATAATCTGTGCATAATATAACTTCTGAGAATTGATACATTCTGGTCTGTCTATACATTCATCTGTTCATTTATTCATTTATTCAAAAAAATGCCTTCTTTGTGCCAGGATTTGTGTTAGATATTGAGACTCAGAAATGAATAAGCCAAATGCATAACTTAGAGTGCAAGACATTTAATGCATTATTATTATACAGTCTGATAATATTTATGAGAGGTATGAACTAAGAATTGTGGAAGCATTGAATAGGGAGCAGCTAACTCTGGTGTTTACTTGCTGGAAATGAATAAGCCAAATGCATAACTTAGAGTGCAAGACATTTAATGCATTATTATTATACAGTTTGATAATATTTATGAGAGGTATGAACTAAGAATTGTGGAAGCATTGAATAGGGAGCAGCTAACTCTGGTGTTTACTTGCTGGGGGATGGGGGAGAAAGTATTAATTCTGACTAAGCATTAGATGAAAAATATTAATTTAAAAAAATTATTATTTCAAAGTTCACGGCAGCATTTGTGTTGTTAACAGTAGAGACCACAGTGGTTGACTTTTTTGTTAAGCAGGGTACTGTTGTGAATCTTTTATGCAAAGGTCAGTCCAGAGTCCACTTTGGATTGTGAAGGATGAAGTGAGAAGAACTGAACTTCTCTGTGCACAATTATAATATAAATTAGAGGCTCGTAGGTTGCCAGCTGGGGCAAGGAGTAGGAAATAGAAGGTCCAGCGACAGAGTGGGAAGGAAGCAAGGGCTCAAAGGGAATAGACGCCTGTGAGAAATTCCCTATTTCAGGTAATGAATAGATAATAAATCTCTAGGAATGCTTATGTCTGGCAGCAAATTTTGAATTGTTTACTGCCTTGGGTTTTAATTACCTGCAACTACCTTAAGTAAGTTTTTGGTGTTCATAATCACCTTGTGTTACTGATACTTTGGGAGAGATGAAGGAAGGCAGTG
The DNA here is from genome assembly GCF_000696425.1 of Galeopterus variegatus. Taxonomy (NCBI): domain Eukaryota; kingdom Metazoa; phylum Chordata; class Mammalia; order Dermoptera; family Cynocephalidae; genus Galeopterus; species Galeopterus variegatus. Next base: position 206,940 of record NW_007729433.1, on the reverse strand, counting down.
GTATCCAGTCTGACTGGCAAAGAGGCTGGCAAGGAAGGACAGCAGCAACATGAGTCAAGAGCTTTGATGAAGACTAGAGTGGGTCATTTCACTCAAAATGTACTAGAGCACTGGTTTTCAAATACGATGCACACCCAGGTTGTGCACTGAGGTGTGTGAAGAAAATGTTAGAATATCTATGTATATGACTCTTATTCGAAAATAAAAAATGAATCATTAATACTAATGGTATCTGTCCTAGCACACATTCTCAATGCATAAATCAGAGGCAAGTAGCACTTACAGTGTGCCACGTCTCCTAAGGAAAGCGCACAAGCTCCGTGCTGCAGAGGCATTGATTAGTGCAGCCTTCATCCTTAATTCATGCTTAGAGTATGGCAAAGTACTGCAGCTTATCTGAGCCCACAAATAAACCACAGATTTAAGGTAATACCAATTAATTTTACCACAGGGAAACATGAAAAATGGCGGAGCTGAAATTTCTTTTATCTCTGGAAATAGCTGTTCATCAGCCAAATGTAGAGCTTTAAACCAATGTAATAAGATTTGTCTATAAATAAAAACAAAACTAGAAATTATCAAGAAGACAATCTGAAATATGGATTTATGTTCATTATCATAAAAGATGAGTCTTGCTCTAAGAATAAGTTTTGCTAGAGATATTGACTAATAACTATATGAAGCCACTATTGTAAGCAAGACCTTTAAAAACTTATGATATGGTTTGAATGTTTGTGTCAACCCAAAATTGATATATTGGAATCTTAACACCCTAGGTGATGGTATTAGGAAGTAGGGTTTTTGGGAGTCATTAGGTCATGAGGGCTGAGCCCTCATGATTGAGATTAGGGCCCTTATAAAACTGGCCCCAGATAGCTAGTTCACCCTTTCTACCACACGAAGACACAATAAGGACACCAGGAAGTGAGCCTCACCAGACATCAAATGGTATTAGGAAGTAGGGTTTTTGGGAGTCATTAGGTCATGAGGGCTGAGCCCTCATGATTGGGATTAGGACCCTTATAAAACTGGCCCCAGATAGCTAGTTCACCCTTTCTACCACATGAAGACACAATAAGGACACCAGGAAGTGAGCCTCACCAGACATCAAGTCTGCTGGCTCCTTGTTCTTGGACTTCTGAGCCTCCAGAACTGTGAGAAATAAACTTCTATTGTTTATGAGCCCCCTAGTTTATTGTATTTTGTTATAGCAGCCCTGTTGGACTCAGACAGCTTAGTACTCAGAACCTGAAGGCAAACCTCTATAATTTTTTCAGCAGTGGTCAAGGTGTGATATACAGTTTAATCATTCTCAAATTTCACTTAACCTAATGAAAAATGTTTAGAAGTCTTTGAGAGTTCCTGAGTAATAGTGACATAAAAATCCACATACACAGGTTCTTGCTCTTTGTACCATAGTACAAATGCCTGAAATGATATATGTAAAATAAGTTGGTTGCAGGCTAAACGCATTCAGCAAATACTTTTGGAAGATGCACAGAAAAACTTCTGAAGATTTAAAGAAATAGAATTAAGAAAAATTATAGTGTGGAAGGTTTACTAGATGGATGAAAGAACAGAGTTGCATACGTCCTGGTTTACATTACAGTTAGGAATTGCTCCCTACCAGGAATGCTTTCTTCTCCAGGAAGAATTTTTAAAAATGTGAGAGGACAGAGAGGAAGGATGGGGACTAACACTTTTTGTGTCCTTGTTTTATTACCAGGCACTATAGTAGACACATTGTACTGTATTCATTATATCCCTTAATTCTCAATTAGGAGTTGAAAAGTTACTACTGTCCCCTCTTTTTAGATATAAGAATTAAAACAGGGAGGGGAGGTAACTTTCCTAAAGTCACCCAGCTAGTTAGTAGTGAAGCTGATAATCAAACTCAGTACTGCCAGACACCAAAACTCAATTTCTTTCACTATTCCACACCATTTGGCACTGTATTTGAAGTAAGATGTGATAGTAGCAATTGATTGAGAGATTTATCAAAAAAGACTTAAAAATCTGGTAGTAGTCCACTCATATATTCAGGGGCCTAGACCTAAATAATGATCAGAAAAATGTTAATTAATTATCCATACAATTCTACTTTTTTTACAAAGCCTATTTCAAGTGACACTGAAGAGATTCTGGAGAATTATAACAGAATCTCAAGTCACCTGATGTACCAAAGCAGAGTTTGAGCACAACAGTGAAGTTGAACATTGGTAAATTCTGAGTTTCTACACTCAGGAAGAAAAAATAAACTGCATAAATGTGAGGGGAAAGAATTAAACAGTTGCATGTGTGTAAAAAGTAGTACTCTTGTGTCAGAGTAGCGCAATGATTTAAACTACCTTGTTGACAAATAGTTTTGTAATTTTTTCATATTTTTATGTAAATGCCTTGAACTCATTTTTCAGTGGTATATGAGGTCAAACAATTGTGGTGGTGATTTTTTAATTTTGTATGTAATATGTAGCTTCTAGCATTCCCTACATGCCTACTGGTTAGCTAAATATACAATTATAGGTGTCAAGTGTAACTAGTTAGATGCTGCATACAGTTTGGTGTTTTACAAGTTAAAAGATGTGTGAGTAATTATGAGAGACTTTGGAAGAGATCAAGAGGAATTGTGTTGTTTAGAAAGAGCAGTAGAGCTAGCTTCAGAAATGATGGATGAGAAGCTGATCCATAGTCAAAAGAAGTTAAATTTGAAAGAAATGAAGTGGAAAAAGAAGAACAAATAATTTTGAATGGTAACATGGAGGACTTAGTTCCTAAAAAATATAAATATTGGAATGTGTCACCAAGTTGGATTCTATAAACCACTTGGCTTTCCCTTCGGAATATAACAGTACTTCAAAAAGTTTGTGGAAAAACAAAATTAAAAGGTAATATGAATCTTTCCATGAACTTTTTGAAGTACCATTGTATGTCCAGAATCTGACCTCGCATCAAAACCTCCACTGGCCATTTTCGTTCAATCTTCTTTGGATTTATTGCAATAGCTTCTTGATGGTCTAATTTTCACCATTGCCCTCCTAGCTTGATGGTCTAATTTTCACCATTGCACTCCTAGAGTCTATTCTCATCCTAGAAGCCAAAGCAATACTGTTAAAATGTAAGTCAGATAATGTCGCTCCTCTTCTTAAAACCCTCCAGTTGCACTGTATTTCTTTCAGAGGAAAATCGAAGTTCTTACAATGATCTCCAAGGCCCTTTGGGATCTGAGCCCTGTTGTAGTCTGATCTTACTTTCTACTACTATTCTGCCTGCTCACTCAATTCTAACCTCACTAGCTTCCTCACACAATCCAGGCCGCCTCTTAGTGTCTTGGCAATTGGCCCTTTCCTTTCTAATTCCTTTTCCTGACACTCCCCACTCATCCAGCTCATTCTAACTCCCAACTTTGGTCATTGTCCCAAAACATACCAAACTTAGGTGACTGCCAGTCTCTCATTTCACAGTCACATTCCCCCACCAGAGTACTGTCATGTCTCATTTAACACCCCAATCAGCAATAAGCATATTAGATTTTAGGAAAAGTGTACTTAAAATTTATTTGCTGAAAGAAAGAGAAGAAAAATTTGGATAATAATCTACTCTGAGTTAGTACAAAAGACAGCAGTACCTGTGAAACAAGAATGGGAGTTATAAGGAAAGAACTAGATGAGATGAAAACGTTGCTGAATAAGATAAGAAAGTACTACACTACAATTTTAAGACAACATATATTCTTACTTATCTAAGAGTTTAATAATATGCCCAGTCTCTACTGAAGTACTTGTTTGTCTGATGGTTGGTGGAAATTGGGATTCCTGGGGTGGCCTCTGGTTCGGGATGAAGCTTAGCAACATCTTGGTGTAAGAGAAAAGAGGTGCCCTTGTCTGCCCTGCGGCTCCCAGTGTGGTATGACTCTCCCCAGCAACTCCTTTCACGTGTCACATGTTCACGTCTGGTGCTCAGTGCCCATGTCTCTGTTCTCCAGCTGACATATCTGGCGCCATCTTAGTTCCTAGCCCAAGACTCTGTAGGTCTACTCTATCCTTAGGTATTTCCATACACATTACTAGCCCTTTCTCCTTTAGAAAATTCAATACCTATGTAATACCTATTTTGTTATAAGATTACATTAAACTAGTTAAATTCCTAATATACTGGCCTATAATGTGCTCAATAAAACATTGTACCCCACATGTATGTATAATTAAAAAAAAAGAAATTTAGCATCAATACAATAATTTTTCTGATATTAAAATTTCCAGTATTAAAATTTCTTCAATTATTCCCAAAATGTTCTGTATAGATTTGCTTTTTTTTTCATTGAGGATCCAATCAAGGTCTGTATATTTCACTAGGCTAACTACTCTATTTAGTTTCCTTTAATATAAAAAGATCTCCCACCCTTTTTTTGTCTTCCAGGATATTGACATTTTTGAGGAATCCAGGCCAGCTGTTTTGTAGAAAGTCCCACAATCTGGATTTGTCTGATTTTTTCCCACATGATTAAATTCAGGTTAAACATCTTGACAAGAATCCTACACAGGCCAAAGGTTCTCAAACAGTCTAGTCTCATGATCCCTTTACATGCTTAAAATTTTTTGTAAGCCTAAAGAGCTTTTGTACATGTGAATTATATCTGTCAATATTTATCATACTAGAAATTAAAATTGATAATTTTTTGAACCTTTTTAATTAATTTAAAAAATAGAAAACCTATTAGATGTTAATTTTTCAGACCTAAAAATGTAATGACAAGAATGGCTTTGTTCATATTTTTATGTAACTTTAATGTCTCCCTTATTAGGTGACAGCTGGATTCTCACATCTGCATCTACATTCAATCTGTTGCAATATGTTGTTTTGATTGCAGCATATGAAGAAAATGTGGCCTCACACAGAAATGTAGCTGGAAAATGGAGGACTATTTAAACTGTCTTTTTAGACTTAACAAGTGGTAGTCATTTCTTTAGGGATTGTGAAGGGATAATCTTCTACTTTTATTATCCCTTCTGATTTTACCAACTATAAATCTTTTTCGTTTTCTTTCTATAGTTTTCCCTTCATCCACAAGGCAATTTAGTAGTCTTAAAACACAATTTGTAGTGGAAGACCTAACATTTAATTATTTACCTTTATCAGTTTTCAAAATAATGATTTTGTGCCCTAGCAACATTCAGTGTTTTCCAGAGAGTTCTTTTTGTTTCTTTCTCTCATTCTTTTCTTTCTTACCTATCATTATGTACTTACAGCTTTTTGTAGATCCAATCTGTTTTAATCACTTGAACTAATTCTTTTTGAAGATCGAATAATCTTATCTTTGGTCATTGTGGCTTTGACACAGTTTTATTAGCCCTCAATAAAATTGAATCCCCTGTCACAACAAAGCTTCCCAGGCTCAACTTATACCCTTACTGCCCCAGTCCTGGATCAGACATTTCTCCATGAAGCTAATTTTCTTTTAGATGAAAATAATTAGACATGACAATCTGAATCTTCATGTCTATTGCTGCTGAAGTTGTCTTTACTTCTAGGCATTTTCAGTGGAGAGCCCTAGAAAATACATCTTTATGAAAAGGTGAGGGAATCATGAGTTTATACCAAGATTTCTCAACTTCAAGCTATTGACATTTTGGGCCAGGTAATTCTTTGTTGTGGAGGCCATCCTGTGCATTTTAGGATGTTTAGCAGTATCCCTGGCCTCTCCTCAATAACACCTACCCCCTAGTCATATAAACCAAATTTGTCTCCAGACATTGTAAAATGCCTTGGAGGAGTGTTGGGAGAAGGGGGCAAAATTGCCCCTAGTTGAGAATTACTGGTTTACCTTTATATTTGTAGCAACATTAAATAATTACCTCATTGTTGTGTGTGTGTGTGTGTGTGTGTGTGTGTGTGTGTGTGTGTGTGTGTGTGTGTTTAAACCAGTGTCAGCATGACCTCTAACAACAAGACCTGCTCTGTGGGCTAGTTCTTCCATCCCCTACATGAAATCCTAGACTAGTCCCATAGGTTTTAATCAGAAGAACAATCTCAATTCAGAAACCAAAATGCCCAGGCCAGCATTATAGTCAGTATTCCGAACTGTCATCTAATGTCAGGTTTCTCCTTTGCCCATCTCATCACTCACTTCTTGGGGCTTGAATCTTGCAGGGAAGAAAGAACAGGATCAGCTTTTTTGTGGTCACCCTGTTCACTCTTCTAAGGCCCATTGGCAGCTGATTTTGACCTTTTGAGGGTCAAGTGTGGGAAGAGAGGTTAAAGGGAGAGGTATAGTTGCACACAGCAGGTAGATATATGACTGCTACTGTAGTTCTCTGTGTCTGTGGATGATTACAGTCTACTCTTTCTCTAGTGGGATACTTGGATGGGTTTCATGGAGCTGTTTCACTGGGAAGCTCCAACTCTAATGCTATAATGCAAGTGATGCCTCTCCTCTCTCTGGACACTTCTGACTGTGACCCTCAGCTTCTGGATTTCCAGGGGTTGGCCCTACTCAGACTTTGTTGGATCACAATGCCCTCTAGGTTGTTATCTTAAATGGAGCGATTTTTAAAATGAAAGAAACTTTTTATTGACAAATATTTTCAGAAAAGTGCTCAAAATAAAGGTGTAGAGCTTACAAATTATCACTAAGTAAATTAAACCATGGTAGTATCACTCAGATCAAAAAATTTTTAAATCATTAGGTGCCCAGAAGCTCCATTTTGCCCCATTCAGTCACTCACCAAAAGTAACCGTCATCCCAACTTCTAACATCATAGATTGGCTTTGACTGTTTGGGTACTAAAAGTTATTAATGGGATTGTACAATATTTTTCTGTGTCTGTTTTACACACATTATACTTAGTTGTTAATCCACATTTTTGCATGGGGCTAGACATTCATTCTCATTGTTGTATAATAGTGCATTAAATAAATAAAACAGTTTATACATTGTGCTATAGACGATCATTTGGGCTGTTTTCAGCTTGGGGCCGTTACGAACACTGCTTCCATAAATATTCATGTGCAAATGTTTTTGTTTTTGTTTTTGTTGTTGTTGTTGCATATATGCACACCTGTTGCTACAGACAAGTTTTGCATTTGCCTCCTCCAGACCCTGGCAATTTCAATAGTCCTGGACCAGTGTTTGTTCTTTGGCACAGATTCTTACACCATGCGGTAGTGAAAATTCACCTCCCATTATAGGCCAAGATTTTATTTTGTTTGTTTGTTCTGTTTTTAGTCATGAATGATTTCTCTTCTCACCAAAGTTTTGGTCAGATTCCTAGCTTTATTGACATTTTCTGTGTAGTGCTTTCTAGCCCTATTTTCATGACTAGGGCAGGCTTTCAGGGTTCTGCATTTTCTTTTTTTTTTTTTTCTTTTTTTTTTCGTGACCGGTAACGGGATAGCAGCCCTCAGTGTCGAGCCCGTACCACGACCGGCAACGGGATCGCAACCCTCAGTGTCGCGCCCGCACCGCGCTCAA
>NW_007729433.1:191132-198497 GCF_000696425.1 Galeopterus variegatus | reverse complement strand
GCTCCCAAGCGCCGCACTCTACAGAGTGCGCCACCGGGCCAGCCCAAGGTTCTGCATTTTCTGCATAGAGGCCACTCTCTCCCAGTGAGCCTGAGGTCACATATCCCAGACCCTCATGGACTTTAAACCCCAGAGCTTAGCTGTTAGGTCCTATATCCGCATCTGAAACTTTTTTGGATCGCTTCAGAGTTCACTTAAGTTTATTCCTCTGGTTTTCATTTCTTTCTTCATTGCTGGCTTACAGGTGTTTCCCCCTCTTCTTTGTTGTCCCAGACTGTAATTAAATAACATGCTTCTGTTGTATTTTATGCAGAATTTCTGTATTTGTGTTGGAAAGAGCGCCCCCACATACACTCATGTTGCCTCAAGCCTGCGACTCGTGGGTCATTTATACCACACTGACTTTCTTTATATTTTTTCTTTAACTGTTGAACATATATATTCATTTATCCTGACATTTTACTATATCTTTTCACCTCCTTTTCAAAACAGGCATGAAAAGTCATGATCTCTCTCAAACCCAAGTGAAGTATGTTCATTTGTGCTTATATTGAGAAGCAACATAACGATATAGATTTTTTGTTTTATAGGTGTCTTCCTATTTTTTTTTTTTTTTTTTGTCTTTTTTTTTTTCGTGACCGGTAACGGGATCGCAGCCCTCAGTGTAGAGCCCGTACCGCGACCGGCAACGGGATCGCAACCCTCGGTGTTGTGCCCGCACTGCGCTCAACCAGTGAGAGGACCGGTCTCTATATGGGATCCGAACCCTCGGCAGGAGCGCTGCCGTGCTCCCAAGCGCCGCACTCTACAGAGTGCGCCACCGGGCCAGCCCAAGGTTCTGCATTTTCTGCATAGAGGCCACTCTCTCCCAGTGAGCCTGAGGTCACATATCCCAGACCCTCATGGACTTTAAACCCCAGAGCTTAGCTGTTAGGTCCTATATCCGCGTCTGAAACTTTTTTGGATCGCTTCAGAGTTCACTTAAGTTTATTCCTCTCGTTTTCATTTCTTTCTTCATTGCTGGCTTACAGGTGTTTCCCCCTCTTCTTTGTTGTCCCAGACTGTAATTAAACAACATGCTTCTGTTGTATTTTATGCAGAATTTCTGTATTTGTGTTGGAAAGAGCGCCCCCACATACACTCATGTTGCCTCAAGCCTGCGACTCATGGGTCATTTATACCACACTGACTTTCTTTATATTTTTTCTTTAACTGTTGAACATATATATTTATTTATCCTGACATTTTACTATATCTTTTCACCTCCTTTTCAAAACAGGCATGAAAAGTCATGTTCTCTCTCAAACCCAAGTGAAGTATGTTCATTTGTGCTTATATTGAGAAGCAACATAACGATATAGATTTTTGTTTTATAGGTGTCTTCCTTTAGTAATAGGAAGTAATAGTATTATAGTTTATAATATAGATATTTCATTTCCATTAAAGTGTAATTTTATTTGTCATGTATCTAACATTTTTTCAGGTGACTAGGCAAATAAAATTATCTAATCACATTTTAATAGTGCTTTTATTTTCACAAAATATGATCTTTAAAATAATAGTAATGCTTGGAAATTAAAATACAGAGCAATTAGAAATAATATGTAAATATAACCATTCAATAATCTCTTTTCACATCATTAAACATAAATTTTTCAGGAACAGTAAAAACCTCTTTTCTGCAAATATAGATGTTAAACATAAGCTTGATAGACTCTACATGTAACTAATGGTCTATTACTATACAAAGGCAAGGAATCTGCTGAATAAGAGGCATTCTGTAATAAAGGTAAATGTTGAAAGGGGGTTGAGAAAATCTGAACCAAGTGATTTTTTATCTACTATATATGACAATAGGTGAAATATTGTTACAGGGCTTATATTGTTGAGTATAACTATTCTTATGACTTTAAGTAAAACAGTAAATATAATTATGTATACATTTATTAAAAAATATATATCAAACTCCCAGTAGACACAAGATTTAAAGGATCAAAAGATCTAGTTCCTACTCTCACAGAACCTAGGAGAGATAGGCACACAGCATTTACAAGAGGGATATATGGAATGTGCAGTTGATACACAAAAAGAAATATCTAAGCCTTCCCTGGAGCAGTCAGGTAATTCCAGATGTGGGGAGCAGTTAAGCTAAACTGGAAAAATGAATGAGTTCGTGAAGCAGATAAATTGGGAGAGAGGTAAGACAGTCATAAAGGCATGAGAGAATTTGGGGTTGTACAAGAATATTCGTATAGCTGGAGCAGAAAGAACATAAGAGAGAGTATAGTGCATAATTAAAAAGAAAAAAACATAAGACTCACTCCATGCTTTTCCACCCTTAAAACAAATTTCTCCTCTTTCCAAGGAGAAAGAGAAAATGTGGTGATCTGTTACAGACTTCAAGTAACAGTTTCCCAGGCTTCAACAGGGGCTTTTCCACCCTTAAAACAAATTTCTCCTCTTTCCAAGGAGAAAGAGAAAATGTGGTGATCTATTACAGACTTCAAGTAACAGTTTCCCAGGCTTCAACAGGGGCAGATGATGCATTTATTAAGGGGGAGATCTAGCCAGTATCTCCTATTTGAGTGAACTCTCCTATTTATCATAATACCATGCATCATGCTTGTTCTGGCTTACAGCTTATAAATTCGAATGTAACTCCTGGTGATGAAGGTGTGGGTAGATAGCAAGGATATTAGAAAATGGAATCCTCTGAATGGTTTAATACAGTGATTTGTTGTGTACCTATTGTACAGTGACAGTTTTATGTCGGACTGAGGAAAAGCAATAATGTGCAATTTGAGTCATAAACCTATGGTTTATGAGGAATGAGCAAGTGGATCTGGACAAGAATGTGTTTCTCAAAACCAGAATATAAATTGGGACTATTGCCTAAAGAGAAGTAATAGCAACAGATGTTATGTTGGATTTGCAACCAAACTTGAACATTTTACAGATTTCGAGGATAACATAGTGACAGAGCCAACACACTTGTTCCTGAGCTTTCTTCGCCTGCATATAGAACCTGATGGAGTGACACATGTAATGGAGTGACCCTTTCTGCCTTCCTTGCATTCCTGGTGGCTCTGATTCCTGGCCAAGCGTTTTGGTACAGAGGCAGTGCCTGGGCCCCATGCCAAATTATCTTAGTCATCTGTAGCTGTAACTGACTGGCTGCAGTATTTCTTTGGCCAAAAAATTGCTTAGAGAAGATTATCCCTAACTATACTTTCTATATTTTGCTTACATGATTATATATCTACTTTGCAGTTTTGATGGCTGAACACTTAATGTTAAATATGGTCATAGCTTAGAATAAACAGAGCTTCCAGATTTCCTTAAGCCACTCCATTCTGTTATGGGCAGTCCACAATAACATGAGTTGTGCCAACCACTCAAGGTAGTGACTTCAAGCCAGTACCCTCAATCATCAGAAAATTTTCTTCCCACTCAGTCTTTAAATGTTGGACCACTAAGCTCTTTCTTTCCTCAAGACCTATAAAAATTGCATTCTGTTTGGTAACTATCCTTTTCTCATTTATACTTAACTATATGTTTAAATTTATTTAGCACTTGTCAATCCTTTCATACCAGACTTCCTACTTCATATACTGTCTATTGTAACTTATCTGTTGTTAACTGGGTTACATCTTCAGGAAGAGTATATGAGGGCCTTATTTCTTGATTTTATGCATGTTTCAGAATATCTTTCAGTTGCCCTTAAAACTGAATGACTTGACTAGGTATAGAATTCTTGGATCACGTGTAGAACAGATCTAACTATATTTGGGATTTTAGAGATGTGTTTATAGTCATAATTACAGTATACGTTCATTAAGTATTTGCTATCTGCCAGAGTATTTTAAGCTCTTACATGAGCTCATGTAATCCTTAGATGCAACCCTAGGTACTAATATCTTCATTTTACCACCAGGGTAATCCAACTAATAAGTGGTGAGGTTGAAATTTGAAATTAAGCTTTACTGCTCCAAAGTTCATACTTTTATCTCTATACTACCTCTCAGGTTAACCTAAAATGTTTAGCTGTGTGACCTTGAGCATGTTATTTAACTTCTATATGACTCAGTTAACTCTGTATAAAGTGATAATAATAATACCTCTCAAAGTTGCTGGGATGATTAAACAAGTTAATACATAAAAACAGTTCATAACAATGCTTGGCATATAGTTAAGTGCTTAATAATTATCTTTTGTTGCTGTTATTGGTAACTTGAAGATCTGAGCTTTGAACAAGCAGTTTGTCTTCAGTAACTGTCCTCTTCACTACAGCGTATGACTTATGGATGATAACTTGCAGTTACCACTTAGTTATGGATGGTAACATGTAGATCTGAGCTTTGAACATGCAGTCTGACTTCAGTAACTATCTTCTTCACTACAGCATAGTGTACTAAGATGGCATTTTTAATTCAGTAGGGAAAAGATGGATTATTCAATAAATAGTGTTAGGACATAATAAATACTCATTAATATTTGTTGAATGAATGAGAGTTTTTTAAAAGTATAAATATGTTCACTTAACAAATATTAACAAATATGAAGGTATTTCAAAAGTTCATGGAAAAATTTGTACTATCTTTTAATTCTATTTTCCCACAAACAATTTGAAGTACCCTCATAAATATTAGGAACCTCCTTGGTCTCTATAGACAGACTGGTATTTTAGTTTATTCCAGCTGCTGTAACAAAAATCCCTTAGGCTGGGTAATTTATAAACAATAGAACTGTTTTCTCACATTTCTGGAGGCTGGGAAGTCCAAAATGAAGGCACCACAGATTCAGTGTCTGGTAATGGCCTACTTTCTGCTTCTAAGATATGCACCACTTGCTGCAACCTCACATGGTGGAAGAGGCAAAAAGGGGAAAACTTACTACCACAAGCCTTTTATAAGGGCACTCATTCCATCCACAAGAGCAGAGACCTCATGGTCTAATCATGTCCTAAGGGCCCTACCTCATAATACTGCTTCATTGGGGATTAAGTCTCACCATGCATTTTGGAGGGACACATTCAAACCATAACAGGAAGGAAACTCAAAAATGTTGCATGTAAGTTGTTTTGTGTTTTGGATTCCCTTAATTTGTTACAAAATTAATAATACAATTAATAAAATAACTTGACTGGATAAAGTTGTTTTGTGTTTTGGATTCCCTTAATTTGTTACAAAATTAATAATACAATTAATAAAATGACTGGATATCCACAATTTGATTTCATATGTTGAGTTTGAGGTACCTACAGAGAAATGGTTGGAAAGTCGGAACTCAGGATGACATTTTTGAATCATAAGATGATGAGACTATCCAGAAAGTGTGTACAGTGGAATATAGCATATAAGGAATAGACAATGGAAGGACTGGCAAAGGGAACTTAAAAGGAAGTGTTAGAAAAACAGGTGAAGAGTCAGGAGAGAGGTACCCCAAAACATGAAGCAACAGGGCAGGTGGAGAGAGGAATCACCAATGGCAAATGATTCATAAGATCAAGGAAGAATCCACAGCATTTGGGAATGAAGAAGCCTTTGATAACATTAAGCCACTTCATAAGAACAGTGAATATACAAATTGTTAATGTATACTGAGGAGTAAAGAAATTTAGGTAAAGACAGCAAGTGTAGATGACTTTCTCAACAGATTCATTCAACAATAAAGAAAGGAATTGAGTCAGGGAGAATTGAGAGTAAGATAGAGTTCCTTTTTGTTTTTTGAAGCTGGGATTTTTTGGAATGGGAAAACTTGATGAGAAAGCAGGACATCACCTGAAGGAAAAGAAATCAGTACATTGAAGAGATATTTGTGCTCCCAATTTATTGCAGCACTATTCACATTAGCTAAGGTGTGGAATCAACTTGTGTCTATCAACAGATGAATGGATAATGTGGTATATATACACAACAGCATACTATTCAGCCATGAAAAAGAATGGAATTCTGTCACTTTTGGCAACATGGGTTAGCTTGGAGGACTATGTTAAGTGAATTAAGCCAGTGACAGAAAGAGAAATACTGAATGCTCTCACTCATATGTGGAAGTAAAGAAAGTTGATCACATAGAAGTAGACAGTAGAATGGCAGCGGCCAGAGGCTGGAAAGGGGCGGAGTAGTGGGCACAGTAAGAGGTTGGTTAATGGATACAAAAGTACAGCTAGATAGGAGGAATAATAGCCAGTGTCCTATAGCACTGTAGGGTGACTATAATTAACAACAATTTATTATATAGTTTCAGTTAGCTAGAAGAGAAGATTTTGAATATACTCAATACAAAGAAATGATAAATGTTTGAGGAAGTGGAAAAAAATAATCAGTGGTTGCCAGGATTTCAGGAGATGAAGGAGGGGGAAGGAAGAGAGGGACAAATAGGTGGAGCACAGAGGAGTTTTAGGGCAGCAAAACTATTCTGTATGATAGTGTGATGGTTAATACATGACATTATGCATTAGGCAAAACCCATAGAACTGTACAATGCAAAGAGAGAGAACCCTAATATAAAATTAAGTTGACAATAATATATCAATATTGATTCATAATTATAACAAATGTACCACACTAATGTAACATGTCAATAATAATATGTGGGTGGGAGGAGGCTATGAGAACTATCTGTACTTTCCGCTCAATTTCTCTGTAAAACTAAAACTGCTATTTTAAAAAAGTTAAAAAAAGAAAAGAAAAGAAAAGAAAAAAAGAGAAGCAGGACCTCACAGGAGAGGGAGTGACTAAAAATTTTAGGAGAGAAAGCAGGAAATTGATGGGGCAAGATTTGAAAGCAGGTAAGAAGGAATGGTTTCAAAAGTATAGGCAGAGAGCCCTGGTAAGGAGGACTCTTTCTCTGAGACACTGAAAAAAGAGATGTTGCAAATCATTTAAGAAATAAAAGTTAGGCAAGTCAGCAGCATTCCAGCTACTGGTGTTTTCATCAGCCTTTTCTAGATATTTATGACCTAGGAGCAGAGAGTAGGACTGCCTCCCCTCAAACAACAATTACATCAGCCTGCACTATTTATTTACTTCAGTTTGTTTTCTGTATAGGAAGGAAAATCTTGCTCTCTATTATGTGTTCTCTCTTCTAATGAGAGATCATTGCAGGGTATAGACAGATGATAGATGATGAATAGATGATAGACAGACAGGCTGACTGGCTAGCTGGCTTACACATACTTACTTCCACGGTCACTCCTGTAGACTGGATATATAATTTGTGGTTAAAAAAACCCAACAACACAATAAAACCAGATTCAAGTGAGAAAGCATCATGCAGTGCACTCTGCTCACCTCCTGTAGGACTGATATTGTGTGCAAAAAAGTGAGCATGTAGATGAGAGGTTCCTTAACTACCTTTTTTTAA
>NW_007729433.1:184843-189626 GCF_000696425.1 Galeopterus variegatus | reverse complement strand
AAACAAATGGGATTATATCAAACTAAAAATCTTCTGCACAGCAAAAGAAACAATTAACAGACTTAACTACCTTTTATTAGAAGGAAAACCCAACTTTCAGGACTCTTAGACAAGAGAATGAACACTAGTATTGAGTGTACATGACCATAAGTTCATGGAGTAATACACTATTAAGAAAAAGTATCTGTGCTTTTCCAAAAATGCCACAGGTTGAAAACCATTTTATTATTAGCTGTCACATAGATATGGCCTTTCAGTCTTTTTGCCTTTTGCTGTTTGGGCATATCCTTTCCCCTGCTTGAGTAAGTATATATGTAACCAAACTTTGGCCAGAAGAGTGGCTCTGATTTTAATGTTGACTAATGTAAACTTCTATAGGGAAATTCCATGATCTTTTAAATTCTTTTTTGTTCTTAAGAAGTATAAACAGGCTGATAGTGTTAAAAGACTCACAGTCTGTTTTAAAGAAATGCGTTAGAAAATAAGGAGTGCCAAAAAAGTGAGTTTTACAGTTAATTAATATCTACATATTTAAACTGAATTTCTCTCAGTTTTGTTCAATCTAAATAAATTAACTCAATTGCTCCATGCCTTATTAAGTGGAACATATCATGGTTTAAAAATCATATGCCAGACCTTTTGAAATGTGTAAGTAGTTTCCCATATACAAATGACCCTAGAGTGATTTGTTTTATTTATATTTCTTCTGTAATTCTTCTCTGTTCTCCTTCATTGAGTCTGTTTTAAATTGTTCTCTCTTTATCATTATTTTTATTCACAGTGTTTTCTAATTTTTGATCAAAATAAACCAGACATTAAAGTCAGGACAACCAGTGACTTTTTTTTTTAACATGTTATTCACAAGCATCAGATCTTTTAGAGTGAAATAGCTCCATGATTTTCCAGTAGAATTAAGCATGTAGATTTTCGTAAAAGGTCTATTCCAGAGACCTCTTTAATTCTTTAGTCTGTTTTTTAGACTGTTTTCTTGAATGCTAAGATGTCAGAAAGAAAAGGTTTTACTAGAGCTTGACAACTTTATGCAACTAGTGCTTATCAGCAACATGTAGCTAATCTTGAAATGACAGAACAGCATTAGCGCAATCTGATGTTGACACCACTACGAAGATGCACATAAATCTTGCACAAAAGGTTTTAAAAGTAGCCTGGGATTTATTTTTAAGCTGCGTTTACCTCATTTAGGCTTCTGAAGGTACAGGTAAAGTATTGAGCAGGTTTGTAGCATCACCAACATTCAGTCATGCCAAACAAGAGGCTGGCTGAGAGAGTCGGGCACAAGCTGCTGTGCACCTGTCTTCTATTTCAGTTGTTCTTGCATAGACTTTCCAATAATCCTTAGAAATTGTAAATAATTTTTACTTTTCTCATTTTCTAGGGCAGCATAACTATTTATGTGCTGGAAGAAATGACTGCATTGTTGATAAAATCCGCAGAAAAAACTGCCCTGCATGTCGCCTTAGAAAGTGCTGTCAGGCTGGTATGGTCCTTGGAGGTAATGCTGATGTTTTCGTCAATAATATGCTGTGTAATATTTATAGAACTGGGTCAGCAAATCCTAATTTTCTTATTCATTTTTGTTCTCACTTTGTTTTTTCTGTTTTGAATAACGGTGGTGACTCTTCATACTTGAATGTCTAAATAAAGCAACTAATACTATCCCATTAACTTTATAGATTTCCAGCAGATAGCAATTGTTATGAGAAATAAGAAAACTGTATTCATCTATATTGCCTATAGTTGATGTTATGGGTAGTGTGCTGACCTGTCATTAAGTAATGTGGATTGGAGTCTGGGCTCTGCCCCTTACCTGCTGTGAGGCTTTGCATAAGTCACCAACTCTTTCTGGGCATCAGTTTCTTTATCTGTAAAATGGGAGCACTGAGGCCCATTGTATCTCAAAAATTGATTCTGCAAATTGGTCAGGTGCATTGCTTTCCAGCTCTTATAAGTGACTGATTAAAGCAAGGTTACTGGACTGGGGTAGGAATCCATTTGATGGAGAATTGTATTAATGATTCCCTTTCCCCATATTTTTCCTATTATTAGAATCTCTAAAACTTTCCATAATGTAGCAGACATTGAAAAATTTAATGTCAGATGGTGACAAATGGTTTGAATGAAAATAAAACAGTAAGGGAGACAGGAGACAGGGTTACGAAAGACAGTCCTACTCCGTTACATTTGTTTTATTTAGTCACGTCCTACGCAGGACTGGGAATCATGGCTTTTATATCTAGACATAACTTTTCTAAAACATAATACAATATGTACAGAATTGTTGAGACTAAAAATGTTTCTTCAGTGGACCATCTATAAACAGCTTGTTTTTCATCTATGTTATGTGTATCTTCCTTTGCGAAATGTATTAAGACCAATATTTGTCAAGTTTAAAGCATACCCTCCTCTCTAAATGTTACCTCCTCTCTAAAGCTTTTGCCAACATTCTTGGGCAAAATTAATCACCCAGGCAGTATGCTGGACACTTTACAGGAATTCACTTAATTAGTTCACTCATAGTATAATTTCTTGACTCGAGAATTGTTTTTTCTAAGTTAAGGACAAGGACCAGGTCTCGATCTTCCATGTATCAACAACAATGCTTGGCTTAGGGAGCTGCTCAATAAATATTTACTAAGTGAATAAACCCACTCTCTCATAGGATTAAAAGTTGTTTTTGAGTCTCGTGCCTCACTTTCCTCCTTTTTATATCTCAGCTTTACTCTCAGAAGTCTTTGGTAACCTCCTAAACTTCAGAAATTAGGACTCTTTCACAAAATCACACAGCTAATTAATGTTGGAGCCAGAAGAAAGACCTGGAAGTTTTCTGATTCCTGGCATAGTCACAGTTTTTTCTACAGCATGCTTGCCTTAGAAGATGACAGAATCTCTAATGCTTACACTTAGATTTCATCAGGACCTTTAATCTTAAATGTTCTTCTGAATGGCTTTAAAAAAAAAACTTTTCAATTTTATCACAGGATAGAAATGGAAGAGTTCTGCATAGAACTCAGAATATTCCTGGGGATTGGTGACAAATTTCGTGTTGTCTCCTAATATTCAAGGCTTTAGCCTATCGTTCATGCTTCTATAATCTATCATTATCTTCCCTATCCAAACTCCTTCTTCCTTTAGTTTATTAATCTAGTGCTTCTCAAACCGCATCCCACCACCTTTGCAATTTCTGCTATCTTTTTATACCTTCTGTATTATTACTAATTTGAGTTAACTTTAATTCACCTCTTTCTTCCTTCCTTTTCTCTTTCGTCTCTCCTTTCCTACTTCTCTTCCTCCGTCTCTTTCAATAACTGTATATTGAGCCCTTACTACTACTTACCAGGTACTATTCTGAGTTCTGGGGTATAGCAGCAAACAAAATGGACCAAATCCCTGCCCTCATGGAGCTTACACTCTGAGGGGAGAAGCAACATATATATGTCAAATGATGTCAATTGCTGTGGAAAATATTAAGCAGGGTCAGTTAATAGGGAGTATCGGGGAGGGAGTCACTCCTGAGCCCTTTACTCTGATTAATATTTTCCTTTCATTTAGCCACTTACTAAGCAACAATATTTCTGAAGCCATGGGTTTGATGTGCTAGTTATTTTTCTAAGAGACATTAAAATAAATTCATAACTATTTTAATATACGTTCAAGGTACCACCTAAAAATTGCTTATGGACCATAAATAGAATGCGTTACACTCTGGGAAAGAGTGTATTAAACCAATGTTTTTTGAGTGTCTACTGTGTTAAGCCCCTGGCTTAGTGATGTTATTGCTGCCTTCGAGTATGGTACGGTCCTAATCCCTAATAAAATACAGACGGTTCCCGACTTACAGTGGTTTGACTTAACAAAAATCTGCTTTACAGTGGTGCAAAAGTGATATTCAGTAGAAATTGTATTTCGAATTTTGTTTTTTATTTATTTATTTATTTATTTNACTGGATATATAATTTGTGGTTAAAAAAACCCAACAACACAATAAAACCAGATTCAAGTGAGAAAGCATCATGCAGTGCACTCTGCTCACCTCCTGTAGGACTGATATTGTGTGCAAAAAAGTGAGCATGTAGATGAGAGGTTCCTTAACTACCTTTTTTTAAATATTTTATTTTATTTTATTTTGTCAAAATACAATGTCGTTAATTATTGTGGCCAATTACCGAAACTTCCCTCCTTCCTCCCTTTCCTCTCTCCCTCCCAACAATGTCCTTTCTGTATGCTTGTCATATGAATTTCAAGGAATTGTAATTGTTATGTCTTCTTCCCCCCTTCCCTGGTTTTTCTGTGTGCGTTTATTTATTTATTTATTTATTTTTAGCTCCCACAAATAAGTGAGAACATGTGGTATTTCTCTTTCTGTGTCTGACTTGTTTCACTTAATATAATTCTCTCTAGTTCCACCCATGTCATTGCAAATGGCAGTATTTCACTCTTTTTTATAGCCAAGTAGTATTCCATTGTGTAGATATACCACATTTTCCGTACCCACTCATCTGATGATGGACATTTGGGCTGGTTCCAACTCCTAGCTATTGTAAAGAGTGCTGCGATGAACATTGGGGAACAGGTATACCTTCAACTTGATGATTTCCATTCCTCTGGGTATATTCCCAGCAGTGGGATAGCTAGGTCATATGGTAGATCTATCTGCAATTGTTTGAGGAACCTCCATACCATTTTCCATAGAGGCTGCACAAGACCACGCATAGCTAAAGTAATTCTGAGCAAAAAATATAAAGCTGGAGGCATAACACTACCT
>NW_007729433.1:169515-183858 GCF_000696425.1 Galeopterus variegatus | reverse complement strand
GTGTGTGTGTGTGTGTGTGTGTGTGTATGTATGTGTGTGAATTGATTTATTCACCTTTAGCTCCCTCCAATAAGTGAAAACATGTGGTATTTCTTTTTCACTGCCTGACTCGTTTCACTTAATATTATTCTTTCAAGGTCCATCCATGTTGTTGCAAATGGCAGTATTTCATTCATTTTTATAGCTGAGTAGTATTCCATTGTGTAGATATACCACATTTTCCGTATCCACTCATCCGATGATGGAAAGAACTATACAGTCGTTTATCTGGAATAACAAAAGACCACGAATAGCCAAAGCAACGCTAGCAAAAAAAAAAAATAAAGCTGTATTTCGAATTTTGAATTTTGATCTTTTCCCGGGCTAGCAATATACAGTGTGATATTCTTGCACAATGTTGGGTGGCAGTAGTGAGTAGCAGCTGCCTGTCAGCCAGGAGGGTAAACAGCCGATATTCTACAGTGCACTGTGTTGCCAGTGTTTTTTTGATGCTGTATTTTGTGTCTTCACATACCATCGTGTCTATAAAACACTTTATTATAAAATAGGCTCTGCATTAGTAGATTTTGCCCAACCGTAGGCTAACGTAAGTGTTCTCAGCACATTCAGGTAGGCTAGGCTAAGCTACGATGTTCAGTAGGTTAGGTGTATTAAATGCATTTTTCACTTATGATATTTTCAACTTATGATAGGTTTATCAGGATATAACCCTAAGTAAGTCAAGGAGCATCTATAATTATAAAGCAGAAAATTAAGTGCCCTAAGAGTGGTACCAGACCTTGCTATGCAAATAGAGAAAAGGAAAAAATTAATTCTATCTGAGAGTGTTGGCAAAAGCTTCAGAGAGGAGACTCAAAATATGAATAGAAACTTTGTAAGTGTGAAATAAGAAAGGTGTTTACAATGAAAACAGTGTGTGTCTGAAAAAAAACATGGTTCATTTTAGTGATAATTTTTCTTGAAAGTAAGTTATTTAGTTGGAATGAGAAGAAATAAAGCTTGAAAGTTAGCTTGCGCCAGCTGGGATCTGGAGTTTAAACTCTGTTCTGTAAGCAGTGGAACCAGTGATCTTTCTAACATTCGTGAACTATCCATGAAATAAAGCCCAAATTTCTAGGTTGCAGCACTTGGTGCCTTTCAACCAGCAGCTGCACTTTTTTTTTCTAAGCCCTTCTCCCACCAGTCTGAGAATCCTACATTCCGGGTCACCTACTTTCACCTGTCTTTGCATGTGTTTTACTTTCGCCTGTAGCATTCTCCCTTCCCTCCTTTTAAACTCTTACTTGTCATTCATACTGAATTTAAGTGTGACACTTTTGTGCATCCTTCCCACTTTCCCAATCATTGCAGGAGCAGGGGTTTGGTGAGAAGCCAGTCTAATGTGGTGTTTTTCATATCTGGGGAGACTGAAGGCCCGTGAGCCAGCTTGGATTGGACTTGCCCTGATTGTCCTTATTTCAGCATCCCTATGCTTATACCAGAGTGTTGACCAAATGGCCCACGGAGGAAGTGACGAGGGACCCACTGCCCCTATCCCAGCACACATGAGGCAGTGGGAATTCACTCTCTCCTCCTATAGGTCCTGTGCACCCTCACTGTAGTACTTACCTCATTGTTTTATAACTTATTATTTACTAGTATCTCATTCAAGGATTTTCTCCTTACCCAAGATGGAATTATTTCCAAGCAGGAATTTCATTTTAGTGTTTTCAGCACCAAAGCACTTATTTAAAAAGTGCCCAGTAAATATTTGTGACTATCATTTTGAAGTCATTTGAAGTATAAGTGCCTGTACCTTGTTGAAGGTAAAGCCCATCTGTAGTGGTTCCTAGGGCACAGAAAGAGTTAGGGGAGGAAAAAGGGTCTAATGTAGTATTTTTCATTTTAGGGAAGAGCAATAGCCCTTGAGGCAGTTTTATATTCCATGATCTCATTTATTTTAATGTTCTGACTGTTATAATGGAAAAATGGTTTAGAATGGCCAAAGTGAACGTGTTGGGACACACAGCCACAGAGAAACTAGGGCTCATTCAGAGGAGAAACTTGAGTTTCAGCCAGCTTCCAGATGGATACTCAGTAAGAAATAAACTAACAGGGAGAAGATTGCTTCAGAGAAGACCTGGAACAGGGAGGAAAGAAAGGATTCCATCCCCGGGCACAGACCAAAGTAGCAGACGAGCAGTTTCAGCAGCAAAATCAATTTGGTACAAAGCTGTTGTAATTACTTCTCTTTCCTTATGTTTTTTATGCATTGGGCAGAATTGGTTCCTTGATAGTGTAGAACTTCACTGAGAACTAAATGGCCCCAGCCTCAGAGATTAGAGTGTGAGCAGAGAGTTATCATTGTCCGGGCATCATTGTTCCTAATTTCGTTGTTGTCCAGCACTTCTCCATGGTTTCCTGTTACCACCCTGTGCTTCAGTTCTCCTAAAATTTTAAGGATTTTCTCCCTTTGCATGATCTACTTAAATCAGTGAGCTACCTTGTGTGTCTGGTGACCATTAAACTTATTGTCCAAACCAGGACAATTTTGAGAATGAAAGGGATCACTATCAATAGTTACACTGGGACAACAGATGTAAACGGGGACTGTCCTACGCTAACTGGCCATATGAGCAAACCCTCCATTTTCCCAATTAAAAGATGCAAATGTGTTCTGACCAAAACGCATACCTAAACTCCTGGGGATGCGGATGAAACAGTCAAATGTGTACTTGCATAATATTTAATGTAGCAGTTTAGTTAAATATAAATATTTTAAACTGAATACAAAAATGTACTGACTTAGAATTATTACTTTTCTACTCTCACATTCTAGGGACAATTTTATTCAAATTAATTTTATGCACCTTTGGCAGCAGAGTCTTTGTCTCACTAGAGCCACTTTCTAAGTCAGCTAATAATTTTCCAGAGTTCATCACCCTTTTATCTAAAATGGTTGATACACAGCATTTTTTGAATCCATGTATAGAACTGTAATTGGAAATTTATCATAAGCCCACTTACCCATTTACATATATAACATTTTTAATATTTGTCCTATGAGAGTTTTTTCATGATTCCCCCAAATTTAACAACTTGGTGTATTACTTAATGATGGAATATATCAAGCCTGCCAAAAATATTAAAAGTAAGTAAATTTTAAAAATGCCCATGTGTGCATCACTTGGTTTGTAAGCTCTGATCATTTTTTATATTTTCTTCACTTGTGTTTTGTAGGGAATAAGATTTTATAGATATTTTGAAGCTTCTTGTCTGTTCTTCCCTAAACCCATTATACTCATTTCTTCCTCACAGGTAACCACTATGCTGAATTATTGTTCAGCATCTTCAGACTTGTAACTCATGTGTATAAATAAATCCTTAAGTAATATAGGATTATTATGAATATTTTAAGCTTTATATAAATGCCATCACTGTGCATGTACTTCAATTTGCTTTCTTCACTCAATTTTGTGTTTTTGAGATTTATTCATATTTGTACATTTAGCTAAGATTTATTCATATTTATACATTTTAACTTCTCTGTGATATTTCATTTTATGAACATTCCTCAGTGCTTTTCTCTATTCTTATATTAATGGATATTTATTCATAATTTTTCATCGTTATAAAATGTGTTGCAATAAACATTCGTGTACCTGTATCTTTGTGCATATGATTGAGAGGTTCTTTAGGCTGTATACACACAAAAGGAGTTTCTGGCTCATTAAAGTATTGTTTATCCTCAGCCCTACTAAATATTGCCTAATCTCTAAATCACTCTCCAAGGTGTGAGATTTGCTTCCACCAGTGTATGAGAGTTTTTCTTGCTATGTATCATCACCTGTACTTGATATCTTCAGACTTTAATTTTTCTAATTTGATGAACGTAACATTGGTATCTAATTATGGTTTAACTTGTATTTCCTGGCTTTAGTGGTAAACACAAATATCGCTTTATATAATTATTGGCCATTTATATTTCCTCTTCTATGAATTGGCTATTCTTATCCAATGGCCATTTTGCAATTGGGTTGTCTTTTTTCTTGTTTCATGGACTTTACCTAATCCTTTGCTATATGCATCTGTACCATGTCTTCTACCTTGTTTATAGTGTTTTTTCTAATTTTTATATAATCACATCATAATTCAGTGAAGAGCATTACTGAAGAATTGCCTGCACACTGCTGAAAATGGAGCCTTCTTCTCTTTCTTCCTCCCTCATGCCCTTCATTCATTCATTTCTGTTTGTTGCTTTCTTGAGGTTTTTCATTTTAATATATAGACCATTTGAATAATGAAAGATGAAACATGAGAAAACTTTCAAAAGACAATTAAATCTTATGGTACAATATCAGAGGTCAGAAATATGCTTTTGACATGTTATGACATAGATTTTGTTAATGAACAGTTTGTTCTTATCTGCTTCCATAGGATGTTTTAATTATAAAAATTATGTTTGAGTTATTTGGTCTTTTCATTGCATATGATTCTTGTCTTTAATGAATCACTTCCCTTACCTTCAATAGGTCACAGTGAACTTTTGCCTTTACACCCTTAAGGATGGTAATATATCTTCTAAGTTGAGTGTTCTGCGTCTAACTTCTTTCCTTTAGAAAACATTTTTGTTTAATGACTCACAAAAATAATTTCTGAAATGAGTACAGCTCTGTATTTTGCATTTGTGGTAAAAGTGCTAAACTATTATAAAGGAAATTAGCTCTTTCAAAAATAAGTAGCTTTCTACATAAAGGAATGGTTAAATAAGTAGTTATCTTTGCTAAAATTTTTAAAGCCAAAACTATTTATATATATATATAAACAAGTGGGCAAAACTTAATTTATATAATATATATTAATATATATCATATATGTATATATATAGTTAAATAAGTAGTTATCTTTGCTAAAATTTTTAAAGCCAAAACTATTTATATATATATATATAAACAAGTGGGCAAAACTTAATTTATATAATATATATTAATATATATCATATATATATATTTTTTTTTTTTTTCTTGGTAGGGAACCTTATCCTCAATTTATAAAAGGTTGTGTTAGAAAGCTAGTTTCTCACCTACTCCTCCCACCTCCTCTGCCACCTAGATTCACACCCACTTCTCTTGGCAAAGAGAGTAACTTTCTGGGCTAGAGAGTATGGATTGTGTAATAAAGGGTTGCTTGTTTGTTTTTTCTCCTTCTACACTTGACAGCCAACAAAGCTTCAATCCTTTTTCTAAAGAATTCCAAAATTCCTGCATTTGGGATACAACAGCACCTTCTCCCAAAGTATGGAGGCCTGTTCTGTGCCTTTAATTAATAAAAAAACTGAAGTTATCTGCCCTCTCTTTAATTAAAGAATTACTGCAGATCATGGCTGCCACCAATCTTTTTAGACCTCTCATAGTTTTCCCCTTATGGCATCTCCTTTTCAATCCAAATGCTGGCCTTTGAATCAGCACCTCCCAGAGACAGTACCTCTCAAACATTACTCACTGCATTGAAGCCTGCAGCCAAATGATGTCTTCCAGTCACTGTCTAGTTGGTCACCTAAACACCATCTCACACACACTGGCTAGGAATAATTCTTAGAGTATTCATTCTTACTTCTTTTCTTAAACATTTTCTGAGTTTGTATGGAACTACTTTTATGGCCACCAGCTGGAACTGTTCAGTAGTATGTACCAGTATATGCTATTTTCTAGACCCAGGAAAAAGTCATGATTGAGAGGTTCAAATGTACCTCCATTTGCAGTCTGACTTTATTTGAGTCGTTTAGACATGTACTTTTAAAAAAATCAATTCTAGTATTTTTCTTGGCAAATACTTGCTTTCATTTTATCCTGCCTATTATCATGCGTCTATGTTTTTTTTAAGTATGTGTACAGGCACACTCTTTTGATCTGGAAAGTGGGAAGTAGATCCTGAAAACAAGAGAGCAACCTATATCAGTGCTATAAGGGATTGTTAGAGCATAGTGCTAATGGACTGATCCCAGCATTCATTACACAATGGTCATCATCCTTTTGTTAATCTGAAGTAATAACATGTATTTAGACATTCTTCCATAATTTAATGGAGACACTGTTGAGATGATTGTATATCCACCCCAACTACAGCAATGCTTATTATGATCCTCATAATGTCAAGGGATTTATACCATTTCCTGATTGCCTACTGATCTTTATTTCTCAGAAAGCTTTCCAGCTGCCATCAGACTTGCATTTTGATATCAAACATAATACTCTTCTTTTTGGGCTGGCTGGTTAGCTCAGTTGGTCAGAGCTCAGTGTTAGAACACCAAGGTCAAGGGCTTGGATCCCTGTATTGGCTAGCCACCAGGACAAAACAAAACAAAAAAATACTCTTCCTGTGCTGCTACACGTAGATTGAGCACAATTATGTGAACACCTTGTGTTATCCATTCAATATAAAATATCTTGCCAGAAATAAAGAAAAACAGCAGAAAGAGAGGTGACAGCAAAGTAAATAGTACTCATTTCAGAACACGATCCAGAGTTAGCAATGGTTATTTTGACTCTGTTTACCCACATTTAGATACTGGGAGTATTGCAACCATTCCAGTATTCTTCAAATATTGCATACCTCCTTGCTGCCTCTTTCTACCTCCAGAACACTTATTAAATGTACACTGTACTAGCCCATTCTATCCTCCATATCTCTTTATCCTTTTTACTATTTCTCTCATTGTTATCTGCTAAATTCTGTGTAATTTAGTGTGTTCTGTCTTTGAGTTCACCTTCTTTCTTGGGCTGTTTCCTTTAATTTTTTTCTATTTTAGTGATGGTATTTTTTATTTTAGACACTTGACTTGTTTCTTTCATGAATTTTTTTTTATTGTAGCTTTTTATTTTCTTGTGCTATCAATTTTTTACCACATATTTTTTTTTTTTTTGCCTTTTTGTCTTTTTTCCGTGTCCGGCAACGGATCGCAACCCTCAGTGTTGCCCCCGTACCGGACCGGGGACCGGCAACGGGATCGCAACCCTCGGTGTTGCTCCCGCGCCTCGCTCAGCCAGTGAGCGGGAACCGGTCTGTATGTGGGACCCAAACCCTCGGGCGGGAGCGCTGCCATGCTTCCCAAGAGGCGCACTATCCAGTGCGCCACCACAGCCAGTGAGCGGGAACCGGTCTGTATGTGGGACCCGAACCCTCGGGCGGGAGCGCTGCCGTGCTTCCCAAGAGGCGCACTATCCAGTGCGCCACCAGGCCGGCCCCTTACCACATATTTTTAATAACTATACACATACTTCTTACAAACATTTCTGTTCAATAATTCTAAAGTCCCAAAACTCAAGATCTAGTTATGCCATTGTAGCTTGCTGGTCAACCAGCTCTCTTAAAAAAAAGAAAACAAAAAGTAAAGTAAAAAAGTCCTGATTATTAATGTGTTTTCTGATGATAGTGGTGTAAATATTCCCATCTGGCAAAATTCAAGTTGCCAATGGTATAACAACCAGCTCTCCAATTTTCTGATTATATAACAATTAGTTCTCAGAAGCCAGTTGAGCCAAATCCACCACACAGTTTATTGTTTCTGCTACTTCTCATCCATTTACCTTTTGTAATTTTTGGATTATGAGCTCATGTTTGATACAGTTTAACTTTTTGAAATGTGTAGCCTTAATTGAGAGTGTTTTTCTCCAGAGAGAATTTTTATTTTATTCTTCCAGGCACTGTAGGGACTTTATTAGTAAAGGACCACTTTTTATATTTACTTTTTCCTCTAGGTTTTCCATACCTTGCAAGTAGAATTATTTCAAGCTGCACAGCTAGGTGAGTAAGGCCTAAGGTTAAGAATTATCAGAGAAGACCTTGAAATGGACATGCTTCCTTCTTATGTCCCCTTGTCAGTAAATACAGGTGATCTTTATTTTGGACACGTTGATAGTTTACTGACATTTTGAGGAGCTTAGATATACATTTAAAAGAAGGTTGGCTCTGTTTTGTCTGTAATTTTTAGGTATTCTGGAAAAGGATACTTAAACGTTATTGCCAATAAAAGAAGTTTATGTGAAATTTTATGCCCATATTAACCAAATACAGTAACACCACCCTTTAAAGTTTAAATTTTATCAGTGGGTTACAAAAGTATTTCCAAACACCTCTGTAGGAGATGGTATAGCATTATAATAAAGAGTAAGGATGTAGAGTCAGAAAAATTTGGGTTTTATTTCATCCTCCCATTTAATAGCTGAGGAACTTAAAGTCCACACCTTATTCTGTCCACATCTCTGCTTTCTTTTCTATTAAGACCAAATAATGAGAGTTATTGTGAAGATAAATGAAATGATACTTTTAAAGCATGTAACAGTGAGTGCTTGGTGTATATAAAGGTCTAATAAATGATGGCTTAAAATGTCTTTTATGTTTTGAAACAATTTATGTGAACATTATGATTAGCAAAATAAAGATTTAATTTTAATGCAAAACATTCTTGTATGTTTTAAAAGTTTTTAATTTATGTATTTGTAAGAACATTGAAAAATCAGTGCAGATATTTTGGAGTTGAAATTAATTTACAGAATCATGACTGGTAGGGGTATCTAATTAAAGTAATAGTTGTTGAATATTGTTATTGTATATATTTATGTTCTCAAATCATATTATGCTATGGAAACATAATCCAAAAGACAATATGCATATTTTGATGTGGTAGGATTTTTTCCTAAATGAGTGACAGTATCTGTTGAGGTTTTTTCATCAAAGAAGAGCATCCTATTTGTTTTGTGTATACTAATTCCCTTGACCTTTCAGATCTTCATTAAAGTTCTATTAAATATAGAAAATGTGTGCTATGGGCCTTTCCCCTCTCAGATCTGTACACAATGCCATTATCTTTAGGCATCTAATATAACTGAACAGAAATCTGAGATTTTGGTTTTTATTCCTTTTGTTTCTCAATCCTTGAAGTTCAATACCTTTGTCAGGATTTAGCTCTATCTTAATCCATTAATTTTTCTTGAAACAGAGTAAGCTGTTTTCAATCTGAAAATCCAAGTCTTCTTATGTATTAGCAAAATATTCTCTTAATGTTACCTTCAAAGATTTTTTCTGTTTTGTTCTCTTTCCTTTTTCGTGGTCCCCAATGATAATCTGTATGTCAGCTCTCTGTTTAATCTGTCTTCCACACTTGTCATCTTTACTCACTTTAATCTTAGTTCTTTCATACTTCACTTGGTTATTTTTCTCAAGTCTGAACTTCATGTCACTGGTGTAGTTTTTTACACTGGCAGTTCTCTTTTCTTTTTCTAATAAAGTTCCTAAATATATAATGGCTTTATGTTTTTCTCTGCAATCTCTCATCTTATGTTGTGCAATTATTTCATCTTTTATTTAATGTTTTCTTTTTCTTTTTCAATTTCTTAAAACTTAGATGCCACTTTATCTTTGAAATGCAATGACAGTACTGCCTAAGCCTGTTTCTTACAATTCTTCCTTCAATGTGTATTCTTTATCTTATTTTTGCTTTTACATTCCCTTTTTATCATTTCTAAAAATATTTTACCTTAAGTTCCATACTATATATCTGCTACTTATTACACATTTAAATTTCTGTGTCATTCTATCTTGACTTGCTATTTGACTTAGTAATCGTTATTTTCCCTTGGCTTTCTTTCCTTTTTACCCAAGCTTTATTTTTGTTTTACCTTTATAATTTGAGCCAGAAGCCTTGAAATCTCAGCTATTTAGTTGGATATGGACAAGAAAGAAATAGTAATTGAGGACATAAGTATAGCTATGGTAGAAAGGTGTCAACTGCTGACGTATGCAGACATATGCAAACTCCAGTCTACTGTGAAATATGCTAAACCGTGTGCCCTAGATTGTATCTTTTACTGCAAGGAAATTCCCCAAGAATTTCTTCCCACCCCTCAGGAAGCAGAAGTTATATGGCAGGAGACCAGATTATTGTGGAGCCCTTGCAGCAAACAGGCTTTTTGTTACTGTTCAATTATTGATTCGTTTAACAAAG
This sequence comes from Galeopterus variegatus, assembly GCF_000696425.1. NCBI lineage: Eukaryota > Metazoa > Chordata > Mammalia > Dermoptera > Cynocephalidae > Galeopterus > Galeopterus variegatus. The sequence goes on along the minus strand of NW_007729433.1, from coordinate 173,876 downwards.
TTATCAAGTACCTACTATGTACAAGATGCTATGCTACTATCAAGGAGCTTATGTCTTACCTGAAGATAGAAACAGTAAACAAAATAAATACATAACATGAAATATTGCTGCCTGATAGAGCATGGTAAATGCTAAAAAGAAAAATAAAACAGAGAAGCAGAATAAAAGATGTTAGTAGTTAGTGTATATTTATTTCTGCTCAGTCAGGTATGATCAGTAAGCCCAAACCATAATTCCCAGTTTTCCATTCATTACTTCTCTCTACTTCTTGTCTCAAATTTAGAAAGCCAGTTAATAGGAATATGTAGTTAGTATGACTATATGGTCCTCATCCAGCTATCTTTTGCCATCCTATTATTAAAATGGATCCTGTGGATTTTTTTCTCTATTTTCCCTGTAACCTTCATGTGGCCAAGTGACAGCTCTCATCCAACACATGACACTTAAGATACTATATGGATTTGGTATATGTTCCTGGGTTCTGTATTCTATCCTATTGATCTAAATGCCCATTCCCATGCATACGTTAACACAATATCATGTTTAGAATATGGTAGTAGTATGAATGTAAATATATAGTATGGTATATATTAAAATCACACTTGCTCTTTTAACGAAATACTCTTAGCTATTCTCACACACATTCATTCTTCACAATGAACCATAAAACCATTATTTCCAGTTCCAAAAAAATTGGATTTGTATCAAAACAGTGAAAAATTTACATATTAATTAGAGTAAGATTGACATTTTAAGATTTCCAATGCAGCAAAATGATACATCTCTTCATTAATTTACATTTTTGTTTTATGTCCTAAGAGAGAATTTTATAGTTTTAATATAGATCTGGTGCTTTTATTCAATTTATTCTTGAGTACTTTATAACTTTTATCTCTGTTTTGATAGAATATTATTTTCTATTTTTCAAATGGCAGTTATTACAAATGGTAAAGCTAGTGGTTTTTCAAACTTTTCATATAACTAATTTAGTTATTGATAGATTTTTAGTAATCCTTTGAGTTTTCTAGATGTATAATCATATTATCTGAAAATAAAGTGTTTTATTTATTAATATAGTGTTTGCTGTTGGGTTTTGGTAAATAGTCTATACATCTTTTCATTTTACTTTGAGTTTTTATTTCCAAATAATTGCTCCCGGAATTAACAAAAGGCCTTTCGATTAGTTTTCTATTGTTGCTGAAAAATTTACCACAAATCTCGTGGCTTAAAACAAAATTAATTTATTATCTTATAGTTATAGAGTCAGAAGTCTGAAATGAGTCTCACTGGGCTAAAATCAAGGTGTCAGCAGGTCAGCATTTTTTTTGGAGAGTCTAGGGGAAAATCCATATCCTCGCATTTTCCAGCTTCTAGGGGCTGTGCTGATTCTTCTACCACTCTCTTCCCCATTTAAGGGCCCATGTGATTATTTCTCTGTCCCACCTAGATAATGCAGGATACTCTTCTTGTCTTAAAGTCAGCTGATTAGCAACCTTAATTTCATCCGCAACTTCAATCCCCCGTGCCATCTAACATAACGTATTTACCGGTTCCTGAGATTAGGACCTGGACATCTTTGGGGAGCCATTTTTCTGCCTATTACAGCCTTATCATCTATTGATAAAAACTATATTATTTTTATTTTTTGATCTGAGTGATGAATTATGGTGGTAGATTTTCCAGTGTTCAACCATCTTTTCTTCTCAGAGCAAGCTCTACTGGTTCACGGTATAGTGTTCTCTTTTTAAATCTTCACAATTCAATTTGCTGATAATTTAGAATTTTTAGTTTTATAATAACAAGACAACTTAATCTATATTTCTGGTATGATGTTTTTAAAGTTTTGGTTGCATTATAAAATGTATAGGGAAGGTTTTGACTTTTTCTCTACCTTAAAATAGTATAAAAGAGAAATTGTCTGTCATTAAGGGAGATAAAACTTAGGCTATACAACCCTCTGGTATCAGAGTCAATTTTGGTAATTTATATTCTGATATAAAACTACATTTCTTGAATTATCAGATTTATTCAAGAAAGTTGCACCTTATATTTTTTTGATGCTTCTAATTGTTTTAATATCTTCTTTCTCAAATATGGTATGATACATTTTTTTCTCCTTTTCTTTGTGGTTTATTTGACTTTTCTTTTTTACTGTCTTAACTGAATGCTTACTTGGTTTCCAGTCTTTTTGTGGAGCAAAACAATATAATGACTTTTTTTTTTTTTTTTGCATTTAGCTGTATCCCAAGGGTTTTGATTTGAAATGTTTCCTTTTATTGATTAATATCTAGATGATTAATAATTTTATTTTGATTTCCTCTTTAGTCCAGGTATTAATTAGAAAGTGTTTTTTAAGTTCCAAGTTAATTTTGATTTTTAATAAAATTATTTTATAATCAAAGAATATAGTAAGCTTTAATTTTTTTAGAATTTATTAAGGATGCCTTGTATGAAGTGTATGTTATGTATTATGCTAATGTTTCATGAAAACAAGAAAATATACTTTGTCTCTTATGTTACAATGTTCTATAAATTGTGCAGGAGAATATATACTAAAAATCGGCTTGTTAGTTTTATTTTTAAAATGCTATATATCTGTGCTTATTCACTGTTCATCTGACATGTAAAATCTAAAGTAAGCATATAAACACTGTGTTTCTATTGTTTTTCTTCTTTATAGGATTTTCCTATTTCAAATATGTGCATGAAATATTATATAATAAAAAGTATGGCTTATTCAAACAGCCTGCAATGAAAAGACAAGATGAAGAGTCCAGGAAACAGTATTACACAGTTATTCAGTTGAGCATGTTGGCTGCACGTTGTTCACTATATAAAAACTTATGCCTATATCATCTTGGACTGGAGTACTTTTTATTCTTACTATCCCCACTTTGCCTCATTTTAATGTCTTTGAACATAAATTCTGTTTTATCTGTTAATAATATCACTATTCCTGCTTTCTAGATATTATATTTGCCTGGTTCACTTTTTCTCATCTTTTTATTTTCAACTGATTTTCCTATGTTTTTTTTGTGTTTCCTGTAAACTACAAATAGAATTTTGTCTTTTAACACAACCTGATTTTCTTTAACTTGGACAGAGAGATGTAACCATTAGCATTTGTGTGATAATCAGTATATAAGGTTTTATTTCTTCCAACACATTTTACATTCAATGTATGTTATACTTCCTCGTTATTACCTCTCCCTGCCCCTCCTCTTTTTTTTTTTTTACTTTGCTAGCTTGGCCAAGTTTCCCAAGTTTTCTCTATTTAATCTTCCCTATTAATTTTGAAGTTTTACTCAGCTTTTTCATATGCTAGTGTTTGCATTCCCATTCTGAAGAGTCATAATTAATTCTTTATTCCTCTTTTATTATATCAGAATTAAATAACTGTGCCTGCACCATTTCACCAAATTATTTCTTTAACACACTCTAAAGAAGTTTAAAACCTTTTCTCCTCCCCCTTCTGTACAAGTTTTTGCTGAGATAGTTCAGAATTTTTACTTCTACATTATATTTAAGCTTTCAATCCTAATATATCTCTTCTCTCTCAAGAACCACTCTTATCACTTGTTCTATAAATTCCTTCTCGTAGTACCATCATTCATTCAGATTCAATTCCATTTATTTCAAGAATAATTGTGTAATACTGTTTCCTGGACTCTTCCTCTTGTCTTTTCATTGCATGCTGTTTGAATAAGCAATACTTTTTATTATATAATATTTCATTCATATAAAACAATATAACCAGCATTCACATATGTATTCATCAGGCTTAGAAAAATATAAGTATTGTCAATACTCTTTAAACTTACTGTATATTTCTCTCTTGATTACGTCAGTCTGTCCCTTCTTCCAGAAGCTTTTATATATTGAATTTTAAAAATTAGTTTATTTATTATTTTTTAATTGAAACGTAATTGTTTTTCTTGATTACGTCAGTCTGTCCCTTCTTCCAGAAGCTTTTATATATTGAATTTTAAAAATTATTTTATTTATTATTTTTTAATTGAAACGTAATTGTTTTTTTTTTTTGTTTTTGTTTTTTTTTTTTGTCTTTTGTCTTTTTTCCGTGTCCGGCAACGGATCGCAACCCTCAGTGTTGCCCCCGTACCGGACCGGGGACCGGCAACGGGATCGCAAGCCTCGGCGTTGCTCCCGCGCCTCGCTCAGCCAGTGAGGGGGAGCCGGTCGGTCTGTACGTGAGATCCGAACCCTAGGACGGGAGCGCCGCCGCACTTCCCAAGTGGCGCACTATCCAGTGCGCCACCGGGCCGGCCCACAGTAAGATTTTTTTAAGGGTATAATTTAAAATATCCAAATCAGAAGTTGTGTAATTAGAAAGAAAGCCATTA